>NC_084516.1:13317554-13617554 GCF_024500385.1 Phyllopteryx taeniolatus | reverse complement strand
AATTAAATTGCTGATGCTGAACAACTGCAGAAAATAGTGTTTAAGAGGGATGTGAATGACCAAACCATACCAAACTGCATTGTCAGTGCTACACAACACTCTTCCTTTCTCAAAACAAACCCCAAAAAAAAAAATATCTATACAGGTTGGCCAGACACAGATAGTGATGAAAATTATATTCAGCATTAGGATGATTAAGGATAGCGATGGAAATGTGTTGACTGGTACCAGTAGGGTGCTGGATCGAAGAATACTTTGAGGAGCTTCTCAATGAAAAAATGAGAGAAAGGAGAGTAGAAGAGGCAATTGAGGTGGGCCAGGAAGTAGCAGTGATTACTAAGGGGAAAGTTAGAAAGGCACTAATGAGGATTAAAAAAAGGCAGTTGGTCCTGATGACATACTTGTGGAGGTATGGAAGCATGTAGGAGAGGTGGCTGTGGAGTTTTTGACAAGGTTGTTCAATAGAATGGAGGAAAAGTGTGCTGGTGCCCATTTTTAAGAACAAGGATGATGCATTGGCGGAGCCAGGGGGTGGCCAGAAAAAAAAGGTGGCCATCCCACTCGTCACCCCATAGTCCAAGGGATTGTTGTCCAAGTTGACAGAGCGATATTTCAAACGGTGTAACTTTTCCGAAAAATTCCACTGAATTAGCACAAATGGAACATTATTGGTGGGCAACAGGATAGGGCATGTACTTGTGTTATTATATTTTTTTTTAGATTTTTTTAGAGGCATTAGAAGTGCTCAGGGCGGCACAGTGGAAGACTGGTTAGCACATCTGCCTCACAGCTCTGAGGACCCGGGTTCAAATCCAGCCTCGCCTGTGTGGAAGTTGCATGTTCTCCCCGTGCCTGCGTGGGTTTTCTCCGGGTACTCGGTTTCCTCCCACATCCCCAAAACATGCATGGTAGGTTAATTAAACACTCTAAATTGCCCACCGGTGTGAATGTGAGTGCGAATGCTTGTTTGTTTATATGTGCCCCGCAATTGGCTGGTGACCATTTCAGGGTGTACCCTGTCTCTCGCCCACAGTCAGCTGGGATAGGCTCCAGCACACCCACGACCCTAGTGAGGATAAGTTGTATGGAAAATGTATGGATGGATAGAAGTGTTCATTCCATGTTTTTTTAAAAAAAAAATTTTAAGAAAGTTCCACAAAGATGACGGCCACTTGTCACATTGCAAGAAGGAGAAGAGGAAGTAGTGTCAATACTATGGTCTCGATGGTGACTTGATCAATCTAGCACATAAGTTGTTAAAAAAAATTTCTTTAGTTGACAAAATAACATGTTCCCAAAAGCAGTGGCATTGTACATAACACAGGTTGTCCCTTTTACAGGTACACGCACAGATGTCTGACTGCTGTCTCAAATCAACCACTCAGACACAAATTAAGACCTGCTTAGGAAATAGATTACAACAGTATCATGCAATCAGATTGCTCTTATGACATAACAGTGTCCATAAAAAAAAAACACAAAAAAAACTTCTCTAACAAGATGTGGTCTTGATTCTATTGTATAATGCTGTGATAGTAATTCACTGTAGAGACACTATCTGGTTTTGCTGTTCTGTACAGATGGCACTGACTCGACGGGGGAGTTGACACGGCGATTTTCCAGTTTTGAAAGTAGTAATTGATTGTGCCGTAACGGACATGCAAGGGTATTTGCGATGTCTGCACAAAGATGTGAAAGCAATACTTCCAATGATTAAGATTGCTCACGTAATAAAATATTGTACGACCTTTTTCACCCTTCTGCTGAGAAAGCAACTCGAGTGATATGGTACTTAACGGGCATAGCTAGACACTGTACCGTCTGTTGACTAGTCAACAGAGAATCATCACGTTTATGGCATAAAAGCAATGAAATTAGAACCTTTTCTAAAACAAAGCTTTTTTTGATTATGTAGTAAATAGCCACGTGCCAAGAAGAAAACACACATTGCTGGATGTGCTCTATTGTTACCCTTGTTTTCTGTCCTCTTTGTGAAAATTAGAGCGTTGTGTTGGTATGAAGTAACGTAATTCACATTGAAGCCATCTGGTGTACACTACCTGTTGTGAAAAAACAAGCCAGATCAAGGTTTACTATTCCATACCATGGTGATCTGAACTGATTTGTACTGCTTGGTAGCAATTGTAACTGTGCCATTTATTTTCCATTGTACGCAAAACAGCAGCAGCATAACTGCTCACATTCACAAACCCATTAGTAATTAACAGTCAGGGAATGGGGAGTGTGTGAATAATATATTTCTCAGCAGAATGGGAAAGATGGTGTTACACAAACAAATCAGATGTATTACTGGTACTATTGTTAAAATTGCACGTTAAGAAGGGGCTGTGGATTTATGTTGCTTGCACAAGAAATAGAGCAGTGAAATTGTACTGAACATCATTAATGTTAAAGCTGTACGCCTATGGAATGCTCTGTGAGGAGATGATGGGTAATACGTTCACTCACCAGACGCTTCATTAGTTACACAGATTTCTTATGCGATCCAATCAAACATTTAGCTTTCCTAATGATGTAATACAGTAATAGGCTGTCATGATAGCAAATGTTTTAGGATGATTTCTCCTTCTTTCTTTCTTTCTAACCTGTCCTGTTCAGCTGCATGGCCTTGCAGAATGGTGGATCACTATCCCTTTTGTGCTGGAACAGTTTTGCTGTGCAACAGAGGAGTTTGAAATTCTCCTTCCGTTTATTTATTTATTTTTTGATTATTCTGAGGTTTATTGTAAATGCAACCGGACATAAAAGAGTTTTAGGGGACAGACAGAGGGACAGACCAGACAAGGGGACTAGGCGTGCAAACCACAGTAGGATGATATATTTTCCCCAAATCCCAACAACTATATCAGTTTTTTAAAATGCCATTGATATATTGATATTACAGCATAATAATTCAAGTACATCCTTTTTAAGAACAGTTAACTTTTAATTCTACAGAATATTGAAAATTGGCATTGAAATGTAGAACAATCCATAAAATATCTTAGATAAATTAAAAATATAAATAAAACAGACTCTGTTCACAAATATTACCTGAAACAAATATTACACATTTGAGGTATAGAGAGTCATTAACACACTATAGAGCCCCAACAAATCTCTTGTAAATTTGACACATACACACACACACCACAGAGAAAAGTGTTTTTAAAAAGCCTGCCAAATTTGAAAGAATTAAAAAATAATACTAACAAATAAATCACGTTTGCAAAATAAAACAAATCATGAAAAATAAGGCCCACCCTTGAGCTGCAGGACTGTGTGGTCGTGTCTGCTGAAGGCACTGGAGACAGATAGCCCTTCACCTGTCAATCAAATACATTTGCTGTCTTGAATTACTAGCTGAATAACGTGCCGCTGCGGTTATGGTTAATAAACAGTTAACTTTCCCATGGGTATGTGTGTGTTATGTGGGGACTAACACACACCACAACTCTGAGCGAGGCGCTGACGTTTTAAACGACCTCACCGCGGTTGAGCGAGCTGTTTAGCTCCTTAGCTTGGTAGCTCAGCAAACGTAATAAACAGTTAACTTTCCCTCAAGTGTCTCTGTTGTGTGGATCTACATGCAACACATGGAGCAAGGCTGTGGAATATTAGACTGAGCCAACGCCAGTCCGCTAGTGCTCCACGACCCCACTAGCAGCTAATACGTACTAGCCTAGCCACGAAAAACAGGCCACTTCAGAGTGGAGCCGTCCAACTCTCTATCGGCTCGCAACACCACAACAATGAGAATTTATCGAGTCCGGAAAAAAACGTGTCCATTTTATTTTTTTGAACGATAAGTAATTATTGTGACAGGCCTATATAGTAATGCTCAGGTAGTCATTAACTAATGACAGTATAACCTCAAACACAATTCCAATATACGTACCTGGATGTTGTAAAATTGTTACCAGTCTAAAATAAGTGTCAATAAAAATTAAGCACTGTGAATATTAAGAAGTAAAAACAACTTTTAATGAAGTAAATATAATATGAAGGTGATTTGCGAAACAGATGGTCCATATGCTTCAATTTTTTCCAACTCTTGTGTCGATGTTCTGATTAAGGCTGAATTTATAGTTCAAGGTTTAAGTGCCAATTCCAATTTATTTTTTCCTCTCAAGTGGCTCAATTTGGATGTTTCATGGCAGCGTAAAGAGAAAAAAAACATGCATGAAATTTGATTTCTTCAGGCCTCTTCCAAATGTGGATACAAATGTCACATCGGATAGCTACCATTGCAAGTACAGTGTATGTGCAGATCATACAGTGGAACCTCGATAAAATGGACCCCAATATAATGGATTTTGGATCAAACGGATTGTTGAGACCTAACTGTAAATAACAAACAAATAAGGGAGGGGTTGTTGATCAGTGAAACTTTTAAATGTCAAATCCGCTTCCGCTTGCCATATATATATATATATATATATATATATATATATATATATATATATATATATATGTGTGTGTATATATATATATATATATATATATATATACACACACACACACACACCATGTGTGCGAGCTCTACATTATCGAAATACACTAACTGGTAACGTATACAGTACACACCCACATCTGCCCAAACACAAACAAACATTAAAAAACACGAGCTGTAAATCTAAACTAAAGACAAAAGCTTCTTCTTCTTTTCCTTTCGGCTTGTCCCTTTAGGGGTCGCCACAGCGCGTCATCCTTTTCCATGTAAGCCTATCTCCTGCATCCTCCTCTCGAACACCAACTGCCCTCATGTCTTCCCTCACGACATCCATCAACCTTCTCTTTGGTCTTCCTCTAGCTCTCTTGCCTGGCAGCTCCATCCTCATCATCCTCCTACCAATATACTCACTATTTCTCCTCTGGACGTGTCCAAACTGTCTCTAACTTTGTCTCCAAAACATCGAACCTTGGCTGTCCCTCTGATGAGCTCATTTCTAATTTCATCCAACCTGGTCACTCCGAGAGCGAACCTCAACATCTTCATTTCCGCCACCTCCAGCTCTGCTTCCTGTTGTCTCTTCAGTGCCACTGTCTCTAATCCGCACATCATTGCTGGCCTCACCACTGATTTATAAACTTTGCCCTTCATCCTAGCAGAGACTCTTCTGTCACATAACACACCTGACACCTTCCTCCACCCTTTCCAACCTGCTTGGACCCGTTTCTTCACTTCCTGACCACACTCACCATTGCTCTGGATGGTTGACCCCAAGTATTTAAAGTCCTCCACCCTTGCTATCTCTTCTCCCTGGAGCCTCACTCTTCCCCCACCACCCCTCTCATTCATGCACATATATTGTCTTACTTCGGCTAATCTTCATTCCTCTGATTTCCAGTGCACGCCTCCATCTTTCTGTTCCTCCACCTGCTCCCTGCTTTCACTTCAGATCACAATGTCATCTACAAACATCATGGTCCACGGGGATTCCAGTCTAACCTCATCTGTCAGCCTATCCATCACCACTGCAAACAGGAAGGGGCTCAGGCCTGATCCCTGATGCAGTCCCACCTCCACCTTAAATTCGTCTGTCACACCTACAGCACACCTCACCGCTATTCTGCTGCCCTCGTACATGTCCTGTATTATTCTAACATACTTCTCTGCCAGTCCAGACTCCGCATGCAGTACCACAGTTCCTCTCTGGGTACTCTGTCATAGGCTTTCTCTAGATCTACAAAGACACAATGTAGCTCCTTCTGACCTTCTCTGTACTTTTCCATCAACATCCTCAAGGCAAATAATGCATCTGTGGTACTCTTTCTAGGCATGAAACCATACTGTTGCTCGCAAATACTCACTTCTGTCCTGAGTCTAGCCTCCACTACTCTTTCCCATAACTTCATTGTGTGGCTTTATTCCTCTATAGTTCCCACAGCTCTGCACATCACCCTTGTTCTTAAAAATGGGCACCAGCACACTTTTCCTCCATTCCGCAGGCATTTTCTCACGCGCTAGAATTCTATTGAACAAGCTGGTCAAAAACTCCACAGCCACCTCTCCTAGATGTTTCCATACCTCCACAGGAATGTCATCATACATCGTTAAAAATGCCACTAAGTAAGGGTTTTCGGCAAAGTCTCCTGTCAAGTGGGGCTGAAATTAATTCTCACTGTTCCTCAAACATTTTATGTCACATCATATGTCGTGAGTCAGAGCAAGGGTCTAATTATCTGATTATCTGATTCGTGTATGAAATAATTTTGCGGGATATCTACAGTATGTAGCTACTCCTCTTAACAAATTAATGAGGAAAGGAAAGAAAGCCAAAGAAAAATGCACAGCCTGAGTGAATTTTTTTACGCTCTCATAATGTGCACAATGATGGTTTATTCAAACAGATGTTTAGTGTGACTTTATGTCATATTTCAATCCAAAAGTTCTACTTAACAGGTTTCACTGGGATTGTCTCATTATTAGAGTTTGCATCCATGCCTAATAAAGACTGTGGTAAGTCTACATGTATAAGACTGCGAGTTAAAATTGCTTACTGCAAATGAGTTTTAGAGGACGGGTAGAAAGACGAGCGGCTTTCTGGGCTCATGTGGTGCTCTCCTGTTCGGACAATGCAAGGTGGAGGATAGCAGTCAAACGGCATGTTAAACTATATTTAGCGTACTGTGTCTGGGTGGACTAGCCTAGAACCCTTTGGATACATACTGTATAGGTTAGAATGAAAGGAGAGCTTTTGTTCAAATTGCATAACAGTTCAGAAAATGTGAGTCGAAGGGATTACATTTGACGAAACAATGACCAGCTTAAACTCCTCTTTTTATTAACAAGAGTCGAATATGTTGTCTAGGCATAGTTGGTTTTGATGTTTCAGAACACGTCAATTCCCAAAAATATATCGCTACGCAATGCTATCCAGTGTTTGCATTTCATTATTATTTCTTTTTATCTTGAATTATATTTTCTATTTAATTAATTATAAAGATGCAGCTTTATGACTAAATAATCCTTTAAACCCAGCTGCTGTGTGTAAGGTTATTTTTAGGTTACATGCAACTTTGGATTGTCATAATGGTCGCCTTTTAATCATTGTCCAAAAATAGTGCACTCACGACACCGAAAGATCGAGGTTTACTTTGCATCTGCACTATGATTGTCTTTTACTTGGTCTATTTCCCTGTATGACACAGTTCGTGTGTGTTGTGTGTCTATGAAATATAGCTGGCATGCCACTGCTTCTGTTATCGGTGTGTAGGTTCAATGAAAGAGCTGTGGATTGAAATCCTCATTGAGGGTTCTTGCTCCTTTCCCTTAGGTTCACCCAGAGTATCTTTTTATTTTTATTTTTTCCAGGATGTGCAGATCTTGTGATTTGCTCAGAGCATTGTGTTATTCCTTTTAAACAACAGCCCTCCATCTGACAATGTCCTCCCAGTCACAAGCTATTGGCCCGTCGCCACATGCCAGCAGCTGCCATGGGAGGCTCAATGTTCTAGTTTTATTTCTCTCTTTTCTGATGTATTTCGAACATGACGACAAACTGTATTGGAACAAACGTTATGCATACACGCCTACTGCTTGTGTACCACAATCAAGATAATTTTCTACCATGTGATTTCAAGTGAGGTGAGTGACAACAGATGGCTTTTAAACTTACTGTATCTGACAACAAACACTGTATGACTGCAGGCCATCAGATGCTCCCTTTAAAAAGAATCTTAACCCTCCAGGTAACTAACAGGTAGATTGAAAGTAGATGTAGACAAAGTTCATTGTGACAGTACCGCATATATGAATAAAGTCAGTGTTATCATTCTATTAATTTCTCAAACATTTCGGATACTGCTCTTGTCACTGTTACACGAAACAACGTTATTAGTTGATAAGTTTTCCAAAATGTGACTGGCACATGAGAATCAAGCCCAGTACAAAACATGCAGTTTAGTCTGATGACGATGGAGTCAGCAGGACCAAGTAAATAATGGCATTGTGCCATGTTTGGAACGGACATTTTCAGTGAGAGTAGCTTGAAATCAGCACAAATGACACAAATATGAGAGCCTTTCAAAACACTTAGCTAATAAATGTCAAAATATGTGGTAGGTTCACCATAAAATACATTTATCCATCCATTTTCTTTTGCTTATCCGGTTTTGGGTCACGTGGGCGGCAGCTTAAGCAGGGAAGCCCAGACTTCCCTGAAATAAAATACATTTTAATAATTCCATAAAATAAAAGCTTGGATGGTACATGGGTTTGAATGAGGAGATGAGCTTTTTTTTTTTTTTTGCTTACCATCGCCACCCAAGATCACTTAACTAAACAATTGAGGAGCCACTTGGAAACATCTTAACTCTGGTTCGCGCTAGCATTAATATGAATACCCCTGATCAGTGTACAACTGTTGTAACAAAACAAAAAATACAAAGCATTCTAAAAGAACCTGCTGTTATTTTTTCCACTTCGTCTACTGATGCCTCAGAGGCACCTCCAGAAGTCAAACCTGGTTGAGTAACCATTCCACTCTGATATCATGATGGTATGTGGTTAGGCTAGGTGACTATTTTTTTTAAAAGAATTAAGGTCCCTCAAATTTTAACATATTTGACATTAAATGTTCATGAGTTAACACCCAACACAGTACATACTGTGAATGTGTGCTATCATGTGGAAATTGTTGTCTGGTCTGAGCAGCAAATAGTCTCAGATAGATGTATCCTTAATGTATCCTTAAACTAACAGGAAGAAGGGATACCTTTTGCACTGCGTTTATGATGTCATCAGTCTTCAAATGAAACATCCAAACGATAACAACAATTTGGGACAAGCTGCTACTGTATCTTTCTTTTAGTTAGTTCTCTGCTATTTCGCTTTTCTTCTTCTGTATAGCTTGAATGAATTACATTTCATGACTGCAGGAGGAGTAATGGTGCAAGGGACCTTACTACTTAATTACTACGTACTACCACTATTTCTTTGGATCTTGTGTGGAAAAACCAGTTCAAAATGCTTCCTTGACTAACCATTTTTTGGGGGTCAAATTACAAAGAAAGAACTGGCGTGTTGGTGGAGTTAGCACTGCTCAAACACATTGCCAGACATTAGTTTCCATTTTCTGTCTTGGTTTTAGGGTGTGTTGTTTTTCACAGCATTTACACATAAATGATTCCGTTAAAGTATCTAGTATGGCACCCAAGCAATTTAGTCTTGGGTTTTGGTTGACAACACCATGACAACTCAAGTTGATTTCTACGACTGTGACCTTTATACATGGTCTTGTTGTCCGACTTCTGTTCTCTGAATCAAGTGTGATGATGCATTACGTTGGATTAATGTGCGTGCTGGAAGTGCAATGTCTTACTGTCTGATTCTCTTTCATTGCCCTTCCCTCTGCACAGAGTCGAATGGCTGAGAGCTTGCGCCTCTTTGACTCGATCTGCAACAACAACTGGTTCACCAACACTTCACTCATCCTCTTCCTTAACAAGAAGGACCTTTTGGCTGAGAAGATCAAACGCATTCCTCTGACAGTGTGCTTCCCTGACTACAAGGGCCAGAACACCTATGAGGAAGCGGCCGTCTATGTGCAGCGACAGTTCGAGGACCTCAACCGTAACAAGGAAACCAAGGAGATTTACTCACACTTCACCTGTGCTACCGACACCAGCAACATCCAGTTTGTGTTCGACGCCGTCACGGACGTGATCATCCAGAACAATCTCAAGTATATTGGGTTGTGCTAGGACAAGACGTTTGGTTGGTGGGTGGGTGGTTGAACAGGGGATGTATCTGTTTGTCTGATGATGAATCTAATTGATGTGGGGCATCAATGACCAAAAAAAAAAAAAAAACATGCAAATGAAATGAGGTAGGGAAGGAGGGTGAGGATTCAAATACTTTAGTTAATCGAAGATAGAAATTTATACCCAATGTGTTTGCACTGAAAATGAGTATGCAGAGACACTTAAACACACGCGCACACACGTGGACACACGTACACTCACACACACCTTTATGTTTGCTCACACAACATTGAGAGTCAAGCACTTGACGTGACAACACTGGACATGTGAGACAGTTTCCCCACCAGCCTGCCAAACAAAAGACAACGTACTTGCCGGGTGGCTTTTCGTTAATTTTGTCTTTTATTTTGTTTGCCTGAGGACATTTAATGCTGCTTTACAAGAAATGTGGGGAGGGAGGGGGGGATCAATGTTCTCTCTGAAGAATTTTTTCCCTCTAACAACGGTAAACATTAAGAGTCACGAAGGGGTTGTAGGAGGAGCCTGTGTTTCTTGGGCAGAAATTTAATGTGGGCAGGTATGATGTCAAAGGTTTTTTGCCTAAAAGAGGAAGCTGCCACAGTTTAAAGTTAAACTGAAAAATATTTTCTACGCACTATTTCTGTTCTTCTCCACCTAACTCTATAAAGGCTGTTCTGTTCCTCTGTTCTTTTGCTTTTTGTGCATTAAAAAAAGAATATGTGTGGCAAACCTGCCCTTTAAAGCAGGCCGCTGACTTCTAATACCAGGAGTGTTATGCTCGATAGCATCAAAAGTGTTCTCGATGATAATTCTACTTTACAGCAAAGATGACATAAACAGTGCCAAGATCAGTTTGTAAATAAAACAAACAACATTGATGATTATTTTTCTTTGGTTTTATGGGGGAAAAAAACTCTCTTAAAAACATGCATGATTTTGTTACTTCGGGATACTACTCTATTTTCCTTGGAATTTTGTTTATGTTTTCTTAGGTTCGAATAATATATTCCCAAAACTATATATTGAAGTCAAACACTGTGTAAGATTGTACAGTTGTCAAGAGAGGAATCTATTGAAGAGTTCTATCAATATAATTAAAGTGATGAGGACTTTATGATGGTTAAAAAAAATGATAATGATAAGTCTCATTAGTGAAAATGAGAGATGAAAAATGTGAAAAAGACACGCAATGTTCAATCTTCCTTGCATTCTCTATGTGGAACTTGTCGAACAGTTGGTATGTGTATATATACTGTACGGTACACTTTGTCAAAACAAATAATAATAGTGGTTGAGTTGGGAGACAGCAAAGGAGACAGAGAGAAAGCGAGAGAAAGAGAAGGAGAAGGGGCTATTCCATTCCGCTCCTCCTCTTACCCTCTTTCCACGTACGATGTACAAACAACTCAGCTAAGGGCTTCACGCTTGACTTTACAAGATGTCCACTTCAAGTACAAAAAATACAAAACTAAATGAAAAAGGACAACAATGAATAAAACAACTTATGCAAATTTTCATGGTGTTGTAAATGTGTTTCTTGACAGTGACTTTGTCAAAAACTGTTTGTCTAACTATGCAACATCAATTGAATGGCAACTGGGAACAGGCTGTCTAAAATTATGGAATGGGTAGTTTGACTCCAGTGAACAATGATGCTGCTGGGGCACAACTAATTGCTACATCAAGAACATAATTAAATTACTCCTGAATAAACGTGGCCTCTTTGTGACTGGGTGACAACATAAGTAACATGCAGGTCTATGCTTACGCACTGAAGCTTTGACAAAGTTGTGGCATAATTCATCAACAGGGTAGATCGAATATTACAAATAACATCACACACCAGATGTCTTCAAATAAATTCACTGCTCATTTTGTGTTAATTAGTCCACTGAATGTTCCACAAAGGGAATTAGGCCTGTGGTTTATTATTTTATGGACTGATTTGAGCAATGCCTGGAAATAATGTGTGTGAGAAATAAAATCCACTGAAGATTGGATAGTTCCGTTCAGCAAGCCTCGTGAATGTCATGTGGAGAGCGTCAGTGTCAAACATTAAAAAAAGGTTTAAAGCTACAGAACCCAACCCAACTGCAAAACAAAATCCAATGACGTTACTGTAAATGAACCAGGAACAACAACGACCGTCAGGACAAAGTTCATTTCCCAGATAGTTTTGGTCATAAGGTGGTGCTGATGCATGACCGGAGGGAAATTCCACTGGTCAAATAATGACACTCTGTACGTGGAGTCCCTTTTCTGTGGATGAAGACAGAAGATGTAAGGCCAATACCGCCAGTAATTAGTAAAGTAAAAAGTAAAAGTAATAAGTAATTACAGATGGAGGAAACATGACTGTGACTTTCAAAAAGTCTGAGTTTAAGACTTTAAGACTAAAAAATAAATAAATAAATAAAAAATGCACAGGGGGTTTGCCTGACTAATCCAGATGTGCTTTGTGACATGGACATTATCAGGCTATGAGAATCCACACCTCCAAATCTGAGGCCCAATCCGAAAAGGGTGTCTTACAGTTTAGGAGTGAAGTTTTACCTCAGATAAAGAAATCTTGGGGTTCTTAAGTGAGGGAAGGATCAAACAAGTGCCTGTAGGACTCCATCAGTGTTCCAGTCACATTATTGGTCTGTGCAGCTAAATGGTTCTGCTTTTCCAGCGCTGATCTTAGCTTTGACTCTCACCTGTCACAAGCTCAGGGAAGTGCCAACAAGGACACGTTTCTTCCACGCGGTGGCCAGGTTTGCCCCTGCATTGGAGAGGAGCTCAAGGGAGGCCAGAGTAGAACAAATATTCCTCCCCGGCAGCAAATCTCAGTAGAGGTATCTCAGGAAAATGTTAGTGTATGGTAGGACAAATCGGCTAGTGTACTGTATTTATACACTGGATAGAAATTGTCTCTGTCCTACGTCCTAGGCTCATACTGTGTTCTGTTGGACACTGTCAAGAAATGTTGATATCATTGTCCATGTACAGTTAACATGATCGGCTGATGGTGCAAAATCAGGGAGCTACGCTGCAATTTCCACCTGTAGAACATATTACATATGCCTGGTACCTCTTGAGGAGTTACAGGCCAGACCAACTGGGTTAATGTCTCAGGGCAGACATAGGACATGCAAGAGGGATGATTTCTTATAGCTGTGTCCAGCTGGTGGACCGAGAGGAAGCAGTCAAGGATGGAGAATTTTGGACTGCCCCGCTAAAATAGCGGCTAACGTGACACAGACCCAGATAAACCAGACGTGCCTCAAATTTCACTCGACTATAGAGACAATTAAATATGAAAAGGGAATGAAGGTATTTGTAATCATGCAACAACTTCACCAATAACCGTAGGCGACTACTGAAATTCTTGGCAGTCAAATGGATTCAACAAACAATTAACATCTATTCACTGCAAAAAACGCAGCCAACATTTCCAACATTCCTGAAATGTTTGGGTTTCAAAAAGTTAAAATATGTATTGATGCCAGCAAGCCCTCCTGACTTTTTTTTTTTAATGACGTTGCTCCGTGTAATAGTATTTGTACCTTCTTCCAAAACAGGCCTTGCAAACCCAGGGCTCAAGTGTCTTGTGATTTTGGTCGTGTCCTCATCTTACCTCCCATCCTCATCCAGCTGACACGTTCCCAGTTTGGCCTCTGTGCCCCCTCAGTAGCTTCCATATCTCCACCTCTCTCCTCCTTGGGTAGAGACTGCCTGGTGAGTAAAAAAAGAAATAAGTCTCTGCCTCAGTGTGCTGACAAAAAGAGCTACGACAGCATTGAGCTGATCCTCTGGGCTCCCTCTTGTTACTACCTCATCCTCTGACCCGTCTGCCATGAGCCAAATGTCCACAGCGACCCATCCTAAATGAAGCAGCCATAACTTCTGCCCTTTCACACCCTCTGTCTCCCAGACCGTGAGTGTTGCTCTGCTCTTCCTGTAGACAGAAATAATCAACTAACGTGACATCTGTCCATGAACCATCTGTTAGAGCTACCGTTGTCTCATTGAAAAACAGCTTCCTGATCCATAGAAAATCAATAACCTTGTCGAGCAGTTCTTGCTTTATGTATTTTGTTGGAAATATGATTAAGAGTAACAATCCAGTGGTCCAATCGCTGCCAATCCATATTTTGAATATCCTGATTCTGATCTGAGGATATCCGATTTTGTGAGAAATATCCAAATTGGGCCACAAGGAAGCAAAGAAATCAAAATTCTGTCACTTGAATTTACTTGTAATGTTCTGAGTTTACCAATGAATGTACTTATTCCACTACGCAAAGTCTTTGACTGAAGGATCAATGTAGTTTGAACTGCAGCTTTCAAAATCCCTTGGTCGTATACCATAATTATCTCGGAGAAGCAATCAGAATTCTACAATCATGCTTTCTTAGAACTGAGTGCCCAGAATAACAATCCATTGTCCAGATATGAAAACTGAATTTTGAGTCGGTTGCCATTCACTATTCAATCTCTCTGTTGGAAATAAAATTCCAAATTAAATCCTGTTTCATCTGCATAAAGAACACAGCTGCAAACATTTCCTAATATGTTTACTATTTATCGTCACGATAACCCTTGCTTGGTATGATTCATTTATCCCTGGTACCCCCTCCCTCAAAACACACCACTTTAACAGAGCAATCCAACCTCATACTAGCAGCTTTAAAAGTTGGGGCATTTTGCCCATAATAATCTCCCGCAATTTATTGTCGCCAGTACGGTATGTCATCACTAACATGATTTAGCACGTTCTTTCTGAAAGATTTTAGCCTTATTTTAATATCCCCATTTCTTAGAAAAAAGTAACTGAAAACAGTCATTTCATTTGTATTTTTTCATTTGCAGTATTTCTTCAATACTTCAGTGGTATATAAATGGAATATTGATATCATGATGGAAAAAGTTAGTGTTCCAATTCATAGTCGTAGTACCAATACTAAACAGAACAAACAAGATGCTGCACAGTATTAGCTTCCGGCTTGCTTAAGGCCAGTTGATTTTTTAGACAAAAAATAGCTCAAAAGGTCATTTCAGTTCGTTCCTGTCATTCAGTGGACTCACAGTCAAAAAATAAACCGTAACTAATGTTCCTTTGGCGGTAACCAGTTCGTTTCCACCAACTCGTTTAGTAGTATTAAGACTAAGGCTGCACAAAATTGGGAAAATCTGCAAAATGCGATAACGTTGTTGAAAATTCCAATGATGATATGACTTGCGATAAATAAGCAAATGCCTAAGAATACAATGTTTTTGGGTTTTTTTCTGCTAACATAGACCCCAGACAGTGAGTACCTTATCAGAATCATCTTTATTTGCCAAGTATGTCCAAAAAACACACAAGGAATTTGTCTCCGGTAGTTGGAGTCACTCTATTACGACAACAGACAGTCAATTGACAGAGAACACTTTTGAGACATAAAGACATTGAGAAAAACAGTAACTGAGCAATAAAGGGTTGCTAGTTATCTGGTAATGCCGGTACAATTTTTTTTTTGACAACTGTGCAAAAAGATGCAGAGTCCTCTAGCAGTTAGAGCAGTCCGAATTACTAATCTCGCAATAGTCTGATACAATGACCATTGTGCAGAGGGCAACGTTTTACCAGTTTGTTCATATCATTTGGTAGCAGCAAAAAAAAAAAAATAATAATAATAATAATAATAATAATAAAATAAATAAATAAATAAAATAGAGCTAACCTAGCTACAGCTCGCGTGCTAATATTAGCTTTTAGCAGAACCACCACAAAGCATGCTAACTTCTCTGGTTGAGCCAATTTTCTTACCATTGTTAAGCCTTCGAAAACAGATTGTGAGTAACTAGTGAGCTACGGTTTGCCAGTTATATAATTTTAAAGATGTACTATCACACTAACATCAAAACTTTGCATGGCTTATGTACCTCATTTAGAAAAACAATAGTAAACTAACATATAGCTATGCCTAGCATGCTAATGTCGGCAGTTAAAAAAAATTTCTTCCTATCACTAGCCGTCAAAATAAAAGTGGTACAGGAGCTACAAAATTAAATACTGAAAGTGGGGAAAAAAGTGCAACAATTAAATGAGAAATAATGGACACTAACGTTAAGCGTTACAGAAAATGGATGGATGGATAATGGACACTATTCACCACTTCAGTCAAACGTGGAAGTGGCGCATGCATAGAGTTCATTAAATAAATGTTGAAATAATTTAATTAACGTAACACACTTATTTATTTATTTGTCACTCTTAGTCCTCCATAGTCACTATCACTAGAATGTGTATATCATTTAGTAGCCATAAAAATGTTTTTAAAAAAGTACACTTTACCTGGCTACAACTTACATACACGATCAGCTTTTTGCCCTGTTCGTGCCTCTCATTTACAACCACCGCCACAAACTACTGCTAACAAATAGCTAGGCTAGAGCTATTGTTAAATAATACGTTTGTCATTGCTTTAAACAGCGCTTGAGCAATATCATGTAACATTTGAGCAATTATTGCCCCACTCCGCACTGTCAAAGGTTGCATACATTCATTCATTCATTCTTTTTCCGAACCGCTTATCCTCACTACGGTTGCGGGCGAGAGACAGGGTACACCCTGAACTGGTCACCAGACAATCACGGGGCACATATAAACAAACAACCATTCACACTCACATTCACACCTACGGACAATTTAGAGTGCTCAATTAACCTACCATGCATGTTTTTGGGATTTGGGAGGAAACCAAAGCACGATGAGAAAATCCACGCAGGCAAGAGGAGGACATGCAAACTCCACACAGGCGAGGCTGGATTTGAACCCAGCTCCTCAGAACAGTGAGACAGATGTGCTAACCAGTCATCCACCGTGCCACTAGGTTGCATACATGTTGAGCTCAATTTCTTCCCATCATTGAGTTGTCAAAAAAATAAGCCAGGTGTCCCGGTACTCCGGCCTGCTCTCTGGCCCGCCACACACGATCACGGTATCGGGATAATGGTTGCCAGCTGGTGACCTGGTAACCATAGTATTAGGGTGGGTTTTCACATTCCTCTTGACTTGGCTCCTGGGGGTCTGCCCCCCTTTGGGCACCGCCTTCCTCCCCCCTCTCTTGACACCCTTGCCTGTACTTGCTCACGACGGGCGCTTAAGATGGGCTCGCTTTTGGCGGGCTATGACTGTTTTTGGGTGGTGGCTGCCTCCTGCGTTGTTCCCTGTTGGTGGCTGGGGCCCCCGTGCTCTCCGGAGGTGGTGGGGGAGGTGGCAGTGGTAGGGCGCGCTGGGTGGGGGGTGATTGGGCGTGGGGCACGGTGGTCCGGTGACTGTGCCCCTCCCTTTTGGACTGGTTGAGGCGTTTCGGTAGTGCTGGGGACCTGCCTGGGTCCTGGGGGGTCGGTGGTGGCCCTCTGGATGGGTCCCCTGCTGGACTGGCTCGCTGGCTTGGCCCCCTTTGGGCCACCCTTGCTCAATGTGCCAGCAACTCCGTACACCAATTGACTAACATGCATGTGATAGGGTGTTCATTCACTCATAAGTTCGATAGACATGCTATAGGATTTAATTGCTTGTGCTGGGACCACTAATAACAACATAGGTTAAACTAACATATAAACTCACAGGTTCTTACAGGTGTTTAGACACTAAAAAGGAATCCCGCCGCACCACTCATCAGTAGCACTGCCTCGCTCATTTCCCACATCCTGTCCTGTCCTTTTCTGTTCTCTCATCTTGTTCTCTTTACTAAATAGCATCCGCAAGGTTGTTTATATCATCATTTAGTACACTTAATTGCAGTCAAAAACCTACTGCTAACCTTGCTATGACGAACACGCTAACATTAGCTTTTTGCCCGAAAATACAGCTAACGTAACTGTGGCTAGCATGTTGACAGCATTGACCTATGCGGTCAGATTAATTGGAATGACAATTTAAATTGACCTTCAACTGTTTAATGGCTGCTGTAAGATTTATTTAGTTTTTTAAAATTTGTTTAATACTAATAATTTCATGTCAAACGTTAAATGATACGCTGCCTTAATGCTGACAATTCTTACTCCGTGGGAAAGGCTGCCTTAACATACCTGCACAATATATTGCCTTCCGCCACAATGTGTGGTGGTGATTCTCATCAGTGTCTGCTGCCATCTACTTGGCACTCTTAAAAGTGTTAAAAACAAAAGGATTGACCGGCGACTCATGATGTGGCCCTAACTGGGTGGATACCCATATATGAATGTATTTTATTAAAATAAGTGATGTTCTCCTTTAATGTGTGGTTACACTTTATTATCTACATATGAATTAAGTTGTTTTAAATTCACCACGCGGATAATACGTTGTGCCCGTTAGGTGCTTGTATGCGCCCTCATATAGGAGTGAACACGATGCACACATTAAAATGGTGAATACAATGGCGTATTATTTGTAAGCTTTCTAATAGCGTTACAGGCTTTGCTCAAGCTCGCCTGTACCCTGCTGAACTAGCAGCCACCATTCTTAATGAATTAACCACCTACGTTTCATATTTAAAAATATTTATCATCAGAGTTTAATTAAGATGTTATGTTGTTCCCTCACTTTTGCCATTGGACTAAAACATTTGTCAAAAAATGGATTGGACGGGTGGCCAGAAAATATGTGGGTTTGACATCAAAAGATTAATACGAGACAAGAGATCAACATGATAACATCATCAGTAACCCCCTAGCCACTCTTGAGGCGTTGCACGCTGCAAGAACTAAGGGCAGGCAAAATCATTTCTGACTCACCCCAATCTGGACACCACCTTTTCCAACTCCTTTCCTGTGGAGGGCGCTATCGACCACACTCCAACAGCTTCTTTCCCCTATGCCATAAACAGTTGACTTGTGTCCTTTGGGAGCCTTTTTTTTTTTTTTTGCACATTTACCATTGGAGCATGTAGTGCCATTATTACTCTATTCATCACTGTAGGTCTGTCAGACTGTCATTTTGCGTCATTTGCACGCATAGTTCTGTTGTTGATCAGTATTGCACATCTTACATTGTTTAATGACTCTGCACTTTGTACATTTTCTACATCCTAAATGTAAATTTTTTATAGTTCCTTTTTTGCTGAAATATTACAGTGACACCAACTAACTAATGGTGACAAATTCCGTGTGTGTTTTAACATACCTGATTAATAAAGATGATTCTGTTTTTTCTTTGCAAAGTGAAGTGCAGTATTTTGTCCACTGAAATTAAATTATACCACAATGTCTTTCTCAAACTTTATTAGGATTGTTTTATCATCATCAGTAATCGCTAGGGCGCAAATTGGAAAAAAATTGACATTGCAATTGTTTTTAAAACAGCAATATATATTCCAATGTGAAATAACACAGGATCAGTGATGGGAAAGTTGTTTTTCTACACGAACTAGTTCAAAGTTCAGTTCATCATTCCAAATATGAACTAGTTGAGTTCACTGGTCCAAAAATGAGTGAGTTCATAATTTTTTTTTTCTTGAGGAAAAGCGGTACAGAAAATGGATGGATGGATGTTGGTGATGACCTATTATATGTTGGCCACAGTCGCACATTTAATGGTTGAGGCTTTTTTTTTTCTTTTTTTTTAACCGACACATCTGTATGAGAAAACTAATCATTCACACAATAATATAAGATCTACATAATCAATATGAGCCATGGTTTTACTGTACAGTAATGTGAATTTTGCTCTCTTTAATCTCTTTTTACTGATTGACGGATTCACCTTTCATTGTTTGACACACAGTAGCCAAGTGGATGTTTGATATCCATCCATCCATTTTCTGAGCCGCTTCTCCTCACTAGGGTCGCGGGCGTGCTGGAGCCTATCCCAGCTATCATCGGGCAGGAGGCGGGGTACACCCTCAACTGGTTGCCAACCAATCGCAGGGCACATACAAACAAACAACCATTCGCACTCACAGTCATGCCTACGGGCAATTTAGAGTCTCCAATTAATGCATGTTTTTGGGATGTGGGAGGAAACCGGAGTACCCGGAGAAAACCCACGCAGGCACGGCGAGAACATGCAAACTCCACACAGGCGGGGCCGGGGATTGAACCCGGGTCCTCAGAACTGTGAGGCTGACGCTCTAACCAGTCGACCACCGTGCCGCCGGATGAGTCTTCGTTATGTGTCCTAAGGTGAAAAGATACTGGCCGCTAGGATTTATCTTTAGGTGCATTGTCTTCCAGGAACTCTCAGCATGTATTTCCTTGTGTGTTGATGATTAACAACATATTTGCTTTCAGTGAACACAATTACACATAATGAATAACAACTGGATAACTGAACACAAGGTTCTTACTGGTTTAGTTGACACTTTGGATTTTTGCTCCATTATCGCCCCCAGCTCCCCCACTCCCACCACTAGCCCATCCAAACGTTCCCACGCCTGATGCTGTCCCCTGAATGGATAAAGGTGTTTCAGTCATCCAGACTTGTGCGAGTGGTGGACACCTTCAACGATGTCTCGTAACTCCTTTGGCTTCACCTTGGTGAAGAGTGATGCCAGAAACAACACGACTGGGGTGGCCCTCAACAATGCTGCTGATATATCTGTCATTGTGATTTATTTTTTGGTGGTCTTGGCTGTTGGAGTATGGGTGAGTTCAACCTTTAGGGTACCTCTTTCTTGGGTATGAAAGTAGTCATCTGTTGTCAAGGTCAATTCTGTTTTCTTTTAGTTTGAGCTGAAACCTAGACCCAGAAATAATAGTAAAAAAGCAATGAGATTCCCAAACTGTGGTGCACTTACACCTGGGGGGCACAAGTGCCTTTCAGAGAGTGACATTAAAAATTAAGATTACACATTTACTTTGTTGTTTTCCCAGAGGGACTTTATTGGCTATAAGCAGGTTTATTTTTATTTTGTTTACTTGTTTAAAGGTTTTGTGCAGGGGAGAGATGGTGCAAAAAAGGTGCTGCATGGCTTAAAAAGTTACAGCAAGATTGTTCCACTACTAAAACACACTCGGTGGTACGCGAGACTTGGCTTTTTCTCCATATGCCTTTATGAGCAGGCTTTGTTTGATTTTTTTGGAGTGTGTGTGCAGAGAAGAGGGGGTGCGCAAATTCTAGCAGGATGTAGAAGGTGGTGAGTAGCTTAAAAAAAAAAACGTTGTAGCTGTCCCTCTGCTCAATCAGGACAAACATTTCCAGACTGGTTCTTCACTTAATTTGCAGATTGGTATCATCAGACGTGTGAAGTCATTTAACACCATGAAAACTAAGCATAAATGAACTAAATATTGGTTCCAGATACATGCATTGTCGCTGCTCTTGGATGGTGAGGCAAATTCTAGTGGGATGACCACAAAATATAAAAATGATGTTAATAATAATCATCATAATAATGTGTTCCATGAATTGATAATTCAAATGATTCATATGGTTTGATTCCCGCTCTTCAAATATTTATGAATGGAATCTGTCTGACATCCACCATACAAGTCCTCAGAATCTGTCTGCCTGTGCTCTGAACAAATTCATGATGGAACAGCTGTGCCAAAAGTTAGACGTGATCTCAGGAGTCACACGTTGAGACCAACTTTCTGCCCCCAAATTATCACGCTACCGGACGCATCTCCAAGGGCACAACCTCGCTGGGCCGAAACGCCCAGCTTGGCAGACCAGTCTGCCAAATTGGAAAACACACACAACAAGTGTTGCGCTTGCACGAAA
Source organism: Phyllopteryx taeniolatus (assembly GCF_024500385.1). Lineage (NCBI taxonomy): Eukaryota > Metazoa > Chordata > Actinopteri > Syngnathiformes > Syngnathidae > Phyllopteryx > Phyllopteryx taeniolatus. The sequence continues at coordinate 13,596,148 of NC_084516.1, read as the reverse complement.
ATAAGGATACATACATTTTTGCGTCCATCTACGAAAATAGAACCCTAAGATGTAAAAGACACCAACATATGCATACACCTCCAGCCACACCATTGGTATCGAGTAAGAGGAAAACATTTCGTTGCAAAGATAATGCTGAATCTTGAAAGTATTGTATTCATATAGAAATATTGAATATTGGCGTTACAGTTTTCAGTGCTGTAAACGTCACAGCACTAATATTGACATCTAATATTTTGACTCATGTAGCTAAATGAGTTAATAAAAAATACACTATCACTGTCACTATCGAATCTTTTTAGAATATGTTAACCGATAGATATTTCGTGGCGTATTCGAGTAATCGCTGCCTTGCCCCGCCCCCTTTTTCTTTTACTAATAACATTTTAGTCACATTTATGAGGGCGCGACTTCTATCCTTAAACAGCATATGTTGGTACTAAGTGTATGGTATAAATACTGTACAGAATTTGACAACAAAAATAGCCTTTGCTAAAAGGTTAGCATTAATGATTAGTATTAGCGCGTTAGCTATTGCCATTTTAGGTAAAACTACATTTAAAAAAAACACTAACTACCATTCAGCTCACTCATACATCATGTTATATGTATATTACACATCTAATAGTGTCTCAAAAATCCCTTACAGATGCTCCTCTGTCGTTTTTAGCAATGTTTTCACTTGTCCAACAGTGTGTGATTCTGCAACAAAAGTCAGTGCGGTAAACATGGACAGTGGCCAAATGGGTCCGGACAACGCAAATTGTTTCTGGGGTACGCAAACATCCATCCATCCATTTTCTGTCCCGCTTATACTCACTAGGGTCGCGGGCATGCTGGAGCCTATCCAAGCTATCTTCGGTCGAGAGGCGGGGTACACCCTGAAATGGTCCTTATTCATATTTTTTTATTGCCTAGAGGGAGAAATTTTTGTGTCGATCAATTTTCGTGGTTGACTGAGTTGATTCCCCCCCCCACAACCCTAAATGCAACCTCTTACTACAGTGTAATTCTGTTTGGGGGATCTTTACAATGAGTGACCACATCTTTTAAAACACCATAACTGTAGGAAATAAACAGCATGTTCAAATCCTTCTGTTTGCAGGCTATGGTTCGCACCAACCGCGCCACTGTAGGTGGCTTCTTCCTGGCAGGCAGAAGTATGGTTTGGTGGCCGGTGAGACCCTTGTTTTCACGTCTCTTGAATGTGGAATGCTTTCTAAAATAATAATAATAATAACTCTACCTTCCAAAGATTGGCGCATCTCTTTTTGCCAGTAACATTGGAAGTGGGCACTTTGTGGGAATTGCTGGGACCGGTGCAGCCTCGGGAATAGCCATTGGTGGATTTGAATGGAATGTGAGTAAATTATGATTTTAAACATTATAATATATATATATATATATATATATATAAATATATATATTATATATATATATAATATATATAAATATATATATTATATATATTTATATATAATATATATATATATAAATATATATATTATATATATATATAATATATATAAATATATATATTATATATATTTATATATAATATATATAAATATATATAATATATATATTTATATATATTATATATATATATATAATATATATATTTATATATATATATATATATATATATTATATATATATATAATATATATAAATATATATATTATATATATTTATATATAATATATATAAATATATATATTATATATATTTATATATAATATATATAAATATATATAATATATATATTTATATATATTATATATATATATAATATATATATTTATATATATATATATATATATTATATATATAATATATATAAATATATATAATATATATATTTATATATATTATATATATATATAATATATATATATATATATATATACACACACACACACATTTCTCTTTCACTGTATTTCATTCATTATAAGTTTCCAAAATAAACTGATTGTTTTAACTTTAGGCTCTCATTGTGGTGGTCATCCTGGGTTGGCTCTTTGTGCCGATCTACATTAAAGCTGGGGTAAACAGGCCAACTCACTCTTTAGCAAATTTAAACAAGATCTGTGGAAAGTATGGCATATCAAATAAAACAGCATTTTGGTGTATTTAGGTAGTCACCATGCCCGAGTACCTGAAGAAGAGGTTTGGGGGTCAGCGCATTCGCATCTACCTCTCCGTGCTCTCCCTCTTTCTGTACATTTTCACCAAGATCTCAGTAAGTATGCAAAAACGGCTTTTTTCTTTGCCACTTTATTAGGTACATTTGTACAATGTAAAGCACTTCAATGTGGCAAATAAACCTCTGTGGCTGTGTCTGAAAGCAGTGGCCTTTTCTTGCAACAGCAATGTTATAAAACATACACAATTAGTTATACAGTAAATAATCACAATAATTGAAGCAAAAAAAAAAAACAAGTTGAACTACAAATGCTCAGATTTTTTTTTTCCTGGACATAAATTTGCAGGGCCGCCTGATGCTAAGCCGAATTATTGGTTAATCAACTACAGGCCAAAGAAAACCAGTCAAAACAATATAACTGTCTTAACTTTGAAAGTTATCAATTGCTGTGACATATAATCTCCTGTCCACTCAGGCAGACATGTTCTCTGGCGCCATTTTCATCAACCAGGCCTTGGGTCTGAACATCTACCTGGCCGTCGTTGCATTGCTTCTGATTACGGCGTTGTACACCGTCACAGGTCTGTCCTCCCGGAATGTATTCATTTCCGTCTCAGGCCACACATAATAAAATAAATACATAAATGGCCGTCTCCTGGGGCTTAAGTCTTCCCACAGAATTGAGACTCAACTAATTTGTCGGTGGCATATTTGGTGGTTATTGGTGCTCATGATTCATAAACTGTGATAATTACAAGCTAGGCTTCTGTAGTGTCGTTGCTAATTGAAGAGTGGAAGAGCTTAAGAATACAATAACAATAAATATTAATACACATTAAATACACTCCACATTGGAAAAGTCTGTGAATGCAAGTGTGACGGTTGTTTTCAGCCTCAAGGGGGTTAATTCTGGAGTGCCTTTGGATTTGTCTTTGTCATTTGTGGATTGTTTGCAATGCTTATTAACAATTTACAAGAGATAAAAATAAAATCCATAATAAACGATGTTGGAAAAGGCATCATGGTTATATAGTGGTTAGCACATTTGTCTCACAGTCCAAAGGTCCTGGGTTCGAATCTTGGCTCCAACCTTCCTTCCTGCATGTTCGCCCTGTGCTTGTGTAGTTTTTCTCCAGGGACACTCTGGCTTCCTCCAACATTCCAAAAACATGAAAGTTAAGTTCACTAAAGACTAAATCCACAGGTGTGACTGTAATGTGAATACAATGATACCTTGAGATATGAGTGACTCGACTTAAGAGTTTCGCAAGATACGAGCCTTCATTTGGCTGAATTTTTGCTTTCACTTGCGAGGGCAAACTTGAGATACGAGCGCTTTCCATACAACACTCATATGTAATGTGTCATTGTTCTAGGAATATAATGATTTACTTTCCTCATCTTGTTTACAGTTAGTGCTTTGTATTTTGTTTTCTTCTTTCCTCACTCCCCTCTAGCAACCTTGTTGTTCTTGCTTAAAAAGTCCACTGTGACACAGTAAAAAAGGGATGCATATCCTCCTTTCTGCTTGACCTAACAGCTGAACAGTACGGACAAAAAAATAATAATAATAAAAAAAAAAAAAAAAAAAAAAAAGAGAGAGACACGAGCACTTTAATGGTGACAGTAAACTCAGTTCAACTCACTTAACAATAAGCAGCACTTTAACAAATGGTGCACATTTCATCAAAAAGAGTTTTCAAGCTGGTTAATGCCACTCCCAGTTGAAGTTTACAGTCAAACTAAGAATAAAATAAAGAGAATTGTGTTTGTGAAAACAAACGCAGCTTTTCTTTAGGTAAATCCGCGAGCTTAATGCTAACAAACAACGACCAAATGAATGGGAAACGTCATTGACATGCTAACGGTTAGGATCAACAGTCGCAGTTTTAGAACCTTTTTAAGAGACCGATATTTAAATGCATATGGTGGAACAATACAGACAGCTAATATAACATCACTCACAGGCATATATTTTTCATCCGCTACAAAAAAATTATAATATTACGGCAACTTACCGAGTGGTAGAACAGCCGAAGAAGAAGTCTATTCTTCTTTGTTTATCAGCGTGACTGTATTATACAGTAGTGCCTCCTGGTGGCCAAAGCGGGCACACCAGAAGGTGCAGCACATTGATGGATGAAACATTAGATCGTGAGTCACAAACGGTTTAATGCTTTACATTCCATTCATCCATCCATCCATTTTCTGAGCCGCTTATCCTCACAAGGGTCGCGGGCGTGCTGGAGCCTATCCCAGCTATCACCGGGCAGGAGGCGGGGTACACCCTGAACTGGTTGCCAGTCAATCGCAGCTTAATATATTTAACAACCATATTTTCATGGCTTTGGGAAGTTTACCATCTGTGCTACGGTCCAAAATTCATATCAGGCTACTTAAATGTCAAGTTTTTCCACAGAAGAAAAAAAAAATCAAAGAGAACTAGAATTGCACTCACAGACCTGCACCAAGGCAGAAGGTGCAGCTTCATCTTCATCTGTCAACATCTAATTCACCAATCCATATCTTGTACCGAAACATGCAAAAGAGCCTGTTATTCACATACACACTGCACAGTGCTCTCTCTCTCTCTCTCTCTCTCTCTCTCTCATAAATACATATGCTTCCCGTCCCATTACAGACCACGACCAAGTTTTGATGCACCCTGTTAAGTATTGTCAAGTTTAATAGCGTGTCTCCCGTTTTACTACGACCGCACCATGGTTGCCGTAGGAAATGTTTTGACAATTAAACATCTCGCCGGGCATCCACGGCAATCGCGTTTACGCTTCTCGTCGTCGCGCCTTTCCTCACAACCATCCCGTTTAGTCCGCGGTGGACAGCAGGAAGCTTCAAGCATGATCCTGCTAAAAACAAACAATTGAACGGATGAACGAACAAGCAAAGAGCATTTAAAACTCATCCCGGACTTGTATGTCAGGCCCCTTCAGGACTGTTGCATTTACTCCATTCCAACAGTTTTCCCATTAGGACGATAAAACAATAATGGAGAGAAAACCAATGCCACGGCATTGCCCCAAAAATGTGGCCAATCAGATTGATGACGTGATGCAGCGGTGATAAAATACAGTGGAAATGTGTTATGCAGTATAAAGCTGTTGTGTTATATCCTTCAGGTGGCTTGGCTGCAGTGATCTACACAGACACCTTACAGACCATCATCATGCTTGTTGGATCATTCATTCTCATGGGCTTTGGTAATATGTTCTTCTTATTTAACCATTTTAATGCTGTATCGAATCCTCCTTGAAATGAGTAATAAAGAAAGATCTGTTTTGCAGCCTTCGATAAAGTGGGTGGCTATGATAGCTTCCAGCGACGCTACATGGAGGCCATTCCCTCCATCACGGGGAACATCAGTGAGAGATGCTTCAAGCCTCGGAAGGACTCCTTCCACATTTTTAGGGACCCCATCACAGGAGACCTGCCGTGGCCCGGACTGGTGTTTGGACTCACTATTCAAGCCACGTGGTACTGGTGCACTGATCAGGTCAGTCATATGTACACGGCGTCACTTGCGACACAGCGGTGGTCATGAAAAAAAAAAGTCTTGATAGATCCCATCACAGTTGTTCAAATAAATATGCAGCTTTATCTTACCGGTAATCGTTTTGGCCAAGCAACACTAAAGAGGTCACTTTACTGGTCAGTGTGGTTGGATATAATGTGCTTTCATGTACTTTGACTCATGCAGATAACATTAGATGTCTTTTATTACTTTTATCTACGGTTTCTTGTGTAACAAACGACTAATATGCTTGTACTGCCATGTCGTCGTTGACTTAAACTATTAAACACATCATTGAACCTCACAGAAAGATGTTCCACTACAGTTCGTCACTGTCCACTGATGTGGGCCACCAATGTTGTTAACTCATTCACTGCCAGCCTTCCCAGTTAACATGGATATTTGACTTAAAGCCGTCAATGGCAGTGAATGTGTTAACCTGTTAACAAAATTAAATAATATTTTGTATTTTGTCAGTGTTTAGTGCACGAAGCCTTTGGAGCTATTATAAGGATTGAGCTGTGCTCACTTTTTTAACAACAGCTGTATTATTATATCGACTTGTCTGTCTCCACCCTCCCAACAATGTGTGTAGGTGATAGTGCAGCGTTGCCTGTCAGCCAAGAGTTTATCACACGTTAAAGGTGGTTGCATCTTATGTGGCTACTTGAAGCTGATGCCCATGTTCCTTATGGTTTTCCCTGGAATGATCAGCAGGATCCTCTACCCTAGTGAGTAATGCTCATGATTCTAGGCGACTTTGGCCAAAGCAGCTGAACAGTGCTGTTTTTGCAGAAGAGGTGGCCTGCGTGGACCCGGCTGAATGTGAAAAATACTGTAAGGCCAGGGTGGGCTGCACCAACATCGCTTATCCCAAACTGGTGGTGGATCTGATGCCCGACGGTGGGTAGCGGAGGACCTCGCCTCCTCCTCATCCTCTCTCTTTTAATTCAACCCATGCATTCTCAGGTTTGCGTGGTCTCATGCTGTCGGTCATGCTGGCCTCTCTCATGAGCTCCCTGACCTCCATCTTCAACAGCGCCAGCACTCTCTTCACCATGGACATCTACACCAAGATTCGTCGCTCTGCCACTGAAAAGGAGCTCATGATCGCTGGCAGGTTAAACAAATGCTGGACGTGAACCTGTTCTTATGGTTCAGCTTCATATGCGGCTGACTGCCACTGTGCTCGTATTTATTGCAGGGTCTTTATTTTGATACTGATTGGCGTGAGCATCGCATGGATCCCGGTGGTGCAGTCGGCTCAGAGTGGTCAGCTCTTTGATTACATCCAGTCCATCACCAGCTACCTCACGCCGCCCGTCGCTGCCGTTTTCGTATTGGCCATCTTCTGCAAGCGAGTCAACGAGTCTGTGAGTTCCTACTGTGCAGTTGTTAGTTACTATCTTTTACCAGTGGCTTGGTAAAACAGCGAGGTGAACTCTGCTCTGTTTATCATGTTAAAGATTGACTGTGCAAAGGTCCTTGCTTTTGTCAAAGCTTCCCGTTCAATGTTTTGTAATGCGGTGACGTTGAACATGTTGGTGTTGTAATGATCTAGAATGGGTTTTAAAACAGAACAGAAGGAACAGAAATCACTAAAAATATTTAGCTCCCCAAGCCGACATAATGACCACCATTAAAAATACAGTAGCGTAGAAGAGGGAGAGGTTTTATTTACTAAATATTATTGTCAGCCACTTTAACATGCAGTTTGAACATTAACACTGCGCTTAAATGATGGTTCAATTAAAACGTATTACACATAAAAGTTAATTGTATCTAATATATGTTTAAGAAATAAACAGATTATATACAACTGTATTGTACTTAAACGTTAAATACAACGTAACTGTACTTCACAAATGCACTGCACTGGAATAGAAAAATACATTAATTAAAGAAAATAAGAAATATACAAATCAAGTACAATGGAATAAATACATACAATTAAAATGATAAAAAAATTGTATGTGTATATGTATATATCAGAGATAAACACGAATATTGATTGAGGATGATGAAGAAGTTAGCAATGCTAGCTTGAATATATTGAAATGTGTGTATTTCAACTGTAAAATATCTCTTACACTTGGATGGACCCGTTAGTTATGGTTATTGATATTATGTATACAGGGATCTCGTTTAGAAAACCCACGCAGGCACGGGGAAAACACACAAACTCCACACAGGTGAGGCCGGAGATATGTGTGTGTGTGTTCAATAAACAAAGAAAAAAAACAGTTTAAGCCACTACAGAGTAATAATAGTAATAATAATTTAGTGATTCTTTTGCATACCACTACAGGTAGGTCATGGACTACTACTGTATGAGTACCACAGCTTAAGACTCACTCAGCTGGAATGAAAACTAGGAGCAAACCTCTTTGACTTCAAACAATGACATGCTTAGCACCATGATAACCTCACCAGTTTCAGTATCAATCATTAGCTTTCATCGAGCACAAAAGATAAAAGCTGGATTGTTTTGATTGCAGTTTGTTGGGTGCACAATGCAAAAACTACATAGAAACCAAATAAATTCAGATTATTGTTGTTGTTATTGCTGTGTTGGTTTAAGCTTCCTCGCATATTCGAAAAACATGCATGGTAGGTTAATTGAAGACAAATATTTTTCAAGGTGTGAATGTAAGTGTGAATGCTTGTTTGTCTATATATGCCCTGCGATTAACTGGGGACTAGTACATGGTGTAACTCTACTCGCCCAAAAGTCAGCTGGGATAGGCTCGACCCGAATGAGGGCAAGCACAATCGAAAATTGATGAATGGACGCTTAAAGAACTTATTTTGTTCCACAGGGTGCCTTTTACGGCCTCGCCATCGGCCTCCTAATCGGCCTTTTCAGGATGATAGCAGAGTTTGTTTATGGCACAGGCAGCTGTGTGGAGCCCAGTAACTGTCCCACCATCATATGTGGTGTTCACTACCTGTACTTCGCCATCATCCTCTTTGTGATCTCCTGCATCATCATCGTCGGCATCTCCCTCGTGACCAAACCCATCGCTGACAAAAACGTACGTAGTGTCTGATTGAATGGGGAAAATGGGAATGTCACTCTATACACCTTGTCTGGTATGCAGTTGTATCGACTGTGTTGGAGCCTGAGGAACAGTACTGAAGAGAGAGTCGACCTGGAACAAGACGACTGGGTGGAAAATGTCAACAGTATGGAAATCGAGGGTAATTGTCACAGGATTAATCATAATATTTATTAAAATAATATTTATTTATATTTAGGGTAAAAAAACAAACAAAACAAAAAAACAAACATCAGTCCTGAACCATCTCATTTTTCAGGAACCTTTTGTTGAGTTGCTGGGGCTGTCCATTCAACCCTAAATATATATATATATATATATATATATATACACACACACACACACACACACACTATTGTCCTGATTTACTGATTCAATAACCCCACACACATCCAAGCTTGCAAACCCATCAACTCATCTACCTTTGTTCTTTTCTGTTTAGAACCAGATGAGGAACCAGGCTTGTGCAAGAAGGCGCTGGCATGTTTCTGCGGCCTGGAGCAAAATAAAGCTCCAAAGCTGAGTGAAGAGGAGCAGGCCGAGCTGCAGAAGAAGCTCACGGACACGTCCGAAGTGCCGCTATGGAGGAACGTCGTCAATGCCAACGCTATCCTCCTCCTCTGCATAGCCGTCTTTTTTCATGGGTTTTATGGATAAACACACTATTGATGTATACATATACAATGAATATTCAAGAGGATTTTCTTTTATGATTAATGTCACTTGCAAAACTCCTTGTGTAAACTTACATGTTTGTTGTTTTGTCTAACACGTGCCACTTTCAAATTCAGAGTCATTGCTGTCAATCATCAATTTGTACAGTTGCACTGGCTTGGATTAAGTAATATATTATAATAAAACAGTACTTCTAACACTTATCCAGTGTTATTTAAAAAAAAAAGTTTTTACATTTTGTAAAAAATATTTTCAAAATGTAAATAATATAAAATAAAAAATAAATGCCCAAATAATAAAATATTAAATCACATTTGATTACAACACTGCTTCAAATGTGGCTCCGGTGTTAGTTTGTAACATTGTTTTGTTTTTTAGATGAAAATAAAATGACATTGAATTAAAAATTTCATTTAAATTCAGTATTAAAGTCTTTAGTCTTTAACATCTGCATCGAGTGTGAATTATTTAAATGACAAAATATGTGTATGTGCTCCCTCACTCCTCCACCTTTAATGATGCATGCGTAAAGTCCGCAATGTATGCACTGGCGTTTGTTGATTTCAGGCGAAAAGTACTTTCTTGACGTACCTTTAGAGGTCGCTGTTCGTGCCAAAACAAACCTGCACACTGTGTAATGACATCACGCATGACATTCTTGGTTAGGTCATCATTAAGGTTGTTCTTAGAACATTACACCATTAATTAGGCTTTCTAATTAGCACGTAATGTGCTATAGGATCCTGTTTCGACACCTTGTCTCAACCTTTATGGCTTAATATGGTTAATGAGTGAACAGCAAATATGTGTACTTCTTTGTATTTTCCTTGTTTCCTGTTTGACATTTACGTTATTTTAAATGTAAAGTTATGGTATATAAAGGAGTAATTACATAGCATTATGATTTATTTTCATAATATTTTGGTTTTGGCTATTTTGAAAATAACCACTTTGCTTTCATTATAGTCTGATTTGATTTCTCATAAAATTGTGACCTTTCATGATATGATTTTTTTCCTTCATAATATGTACGTCTTGATGTGCTAATGACTACTCCTAATATCACAACATCTTTCTCCTAATAGATTGTACTCATAATACTACTCAACGTTTTGCCTTGCAATTATGTGAGGTTTTCCTGTTTATATTTATTTATTATTTTCCATTTGTCCCTAATAATCCTACACATTGATAACGCTCACAAAAAAAGTTTTGGGGTTTTTTTCAAGTAAGAGTATCGTTACTTTAGAATAATATGACTCAAATAAAAGTAAAAAGTAGTCATCCAAAAATGTACTTGAGTAAGAAAGTACTCAATGAAATAAACTACTCAAGTAAAGAGTAACTTGTGAGTAACTTCAGATTATTATTATTATTTTTTTTTTTTTTTTTAAATCAGAGCATGAACATCAACAAAATAAATAAAATAAATAATAATAATATATGGGAGTCGACACACACCTGCCTCCGTTTCAATTTTAAACCAACAACACATACATTGGGCCCTATAGAAACATTATTTGCTTATTCACTTAAATGACTTGATGAAGAAGCTGTTTGCTAAACAGACTGAGGTGTGCAACAAACACCATATGATAGGGCTAATTTTGCCATATCACTGCCAAAACAACAATAGAAACATCTGCAACTTACCGCATGGTGTTTTCTCAAGTTATAAGGGGGCTGAAATATTCAAGTTGGGCAGTCACAATTGAAGAGCTGCATGACCAAGCTGTTGTTTTTGGGAGTCTGTAAAGACACTCGCAAGGCTTTTTTGTTTTAGTTTTTTTCCCCAAAATGAGTCATTTTGATTGGCTCACGAAGGCAACGTACGTGGTCATGTGACCGCCTTGTGTCGTCAGAATGGCGCAACGGGCACCCTATGCGGAAGTCGAAGATGGAGTCTAAAAATAGACGCGCACACGCAAGAATGGATGAATAAAAGTAGCGAAGATGTAGATCATTGTAACGGAGTAAAAGTATTGATCCTTCTTCACATAAATACTCAAGTAAAGGTAAAAAGTACGGTGCATTTAAAGTACTCTGACAAGTACAGTTTATGGAAAATGTTACTTGAGTAAATGTAACGGAGTAAATGTAACGCGTTACTACCCACCTTTGATAGACGCGGACAACCATTTGAACTGAACCCACGCTGCCCGCACCGAAGTCAGGCGAATGTACCACTACACCATCTTGAACTAACTCATGCTAATTATTTTTCATTTGTCGCCAATTTAAAACGATTCCTGGGTCTTAAAAATGTCTTTGACTTGCTTTTGTCAAAATACCCACTTTACGCACACTTTTTTGTCTCTCTGAAGTTAGGCTGTTTTGAGGGGCAGCCCTGTCTCATGCAAGTGACTGACTGTATGACTGAATTACTGCTGGGACAATGGCAAGCCTGACGTTTGTTACCATGAAGACCAGGGACGGAGCTACGGCGTAGGGACTAAGTGAGCAGCTTCTACTTGTGGAAGCGGAGCCCAGAATGTGGACAAAAGTGAGTGTCCATACAGGCACAAAAAGTATTTTTACTCGAGGAGGGAGCACTTCATAAACAACACTTCAATCACTTACAGGTAGTCTGTGTATGTAGTGCTTGTGGACGCATAGCCAAACACAAACAACCCCACAGCCACCGCCTCAACAACTTGATGCATCAATCAAGTATGTGCTGCAAAAGGGCTTGTGTTGCATTGCAACCTTCCCCTGTTCAGAGATAATTTCACAACCTTAATGTAGATGTCATCTTTCACGCCTCTTTGTAACAATGTATTTTCTGTCCACAATATGTACATTTATGTCCTCAAATGAATGCTGTTTGTCTTTGTGGTGCATGTAGAGAGCTGCTTCTTCACCTGAAGAGTTAGCCCGTCTGTGATTGTACATGTGCCTGCTCAGTGGTCGCTTGCTTTCCCCGATATGCAGTGTACGCTACATCAGTGCATTCCTCACTGCACTTGACAGCATTTGGTGCACTGGAGTTCAGCTCTAATCTTACAACTGGAGCTTTGTTTATTCCTCTCGGCCCCCTCCCCATGTCTTTTTTAAAAGCTATATACGAAAGGTGTGCTCTCGCAAACAGGTTCAACACGATCTTTTGATCTGTTGTGCAACAGCCTTCCTTAATGTTAAAAGGAAGTTAAACGGTCAGTACTTACTGCAATAGCAGAGTAAAAAAACATGTAATTAAACATTCAAATGCTGCAGAAATGTGCTGCAGCACTGTGACACCGTCTTTATTAATTCATCATTCCAAACACTCATGAATACTTGATTGAGTAGAAACATGTGGCGGGACTTGATTTGGAACATAGCATTCTTGTCCCGGACAATAATGCTATGTCACTGGATGAAATAATGACTAGAGTTCTGAGAACTAGTTATTGCGACAATGACAGTGTTGACTTCCTGAGGTGCACAAAAACGAGACTGAGTAAAGATGTTGAGATTTCACTGACATATTTCTGTACTGAGTTCATTTTCTCATTACCGTCTGCTAATTAGCTTGGCAGGAAGCTGCAGGACTGAACAACAGGAGGCCTCATGGTTTACTATATACACAATGGCTAAGGCTTTTTGTAAGTTATGCAACTAAAATGATTTATGATATTTTTCCTCCTAGGATCTGAGGATTTTTTATTTTTTGGGGGGATGAAAGCTTAGAGAAATCGTATTATTATCTGTGTTATGCAATATGAAGCAAAGCTAAAAAAATAAATAAATAATAATAATAATAATAAATGCTGCCTTAAAGTTGGCTGCTTAATATATTTATAGGAAATAGGACAGGAGAAAATAGTGTTGGAGAGAATTAGTGTTTTTGACGTGGACATATTTAAGCCTATTCTCATTTTAATTGTGAGCCTCTGCTGGTTATGAATTACGTCGGTACTGTGACCACAGGTACCCTTGTAAATGGTTTATTGTATATTTCAATGCATTTTGCTTGTCAAAAGTACTGGAATTCAGTACTTAGTAAGTAGAAATACAGATACTTGTGTGAAAAAATAACTCTGGTAAAAGTACTGAACTGAAGTCACCCCTTAAGAAAAAGTACTAAACTTATAAAAATGTACTTACAAATGTACTTAAGTAAAATAAATAAATTAATTAATAAAATAAAAAGGAAAATTGATATTTTCCGGCCCAATTATAAAATACATATAGGGAGATATTTGTATTTCTCCAGATGATTGCGATGCTTTTTCAGGTGTCAACAATGGACAAAACAAAAATAAAAACAGGTAGGCTTTAATGAAAAGACGAGCCTTTATATGTACTATTCAAATGAAGTTATATACAACATAAACAGTTAAGGATAAAAAAGAGCTAGGTTTATTTCAAACATTTATTTGCCCACTGAAATGTTTGAAACGTGACATCATTTACTGCAAGTGAGCCACACTTTAACAAGCTAGCTTTCTAAAAAAAAAAATGACTATAGAGAGCCTGTGTGAGAAAAAAACCCCAGCTCTGTGACAACGCCTGCCATTTGAAGTTACCTGTTATATAGCAATTAAGGTCTCTTTTAAAAAAAAAATTGCTAGAACAGGTCGTCTCTTTTCCCAATTGGAGGGTTGGCAATGGGCTAAACCTTTTAGCCAATGTGGCTGAACAGTATAAAAATCTCTGAGCCACACTTGTGTGTAGTTAGCCACAACATCACGTGTGTTTATGGTGAAACCTTTAGCCACACTTAGCCAGTCCTTGTCACTAGAAGCCACTAAGCTTATAATAATGTGGGGCTAATTAAAACTCCCTAGTTATCAATCAGGACTAGGGCTGAACGATTTTGGCAAATGCGCTAATTGTGATTCATTTTTACAAATATCGCCATTGCAATTTAAAATGCGATGTTGGGGGTTAAGTTTATCTTCAGGATTATTCACTAAATGCAAGAAATAAATCATTCTATAGCATGACCAACATGACATTGGATACAGCCACTACAGACAATAACCAAATCTTTCCTGTCGCCCAGGCCTAAATGTTATGATGAATTCATTTAAATAAGAAATCTTTATTTTAATATTGACTTGTACAAAGAAAACCCATCACACTAGAATATTGACTGATTGTTTTAACTTGATACCTTGTAAACATGTAATATAATGATTCTCCTGCCAATAGCAGCCAAGGAAAGAGATCAAGTGGAGGGTGACACAAGTGACACTTTTCATCACCAAAATGTGAGTATAAAAACGGTTGAAATGGTAAACTATATTAAATGTTGATTAATGTTCTTATCGATGACAATAAAAGTGCTGAGGTGATTGACGTTATATAACAATCATTAAAAAGGATCTTAAGGACGTTATCTAGCTGTTCTCCAATTCAAGCTTTATAGTTGAATATTGTAAATCTTTGGTGGTAAATATTAGCTCACGCACACCAGATTGAGTATCTGCATCGCGCCTTTTACGCCGTGTCGTCGCTAACCATAGAATATTTTAAAAGTAACGAGCTCTTTTTAAAATGTAAGGAGGAGAAAGAACAGATATTTGTGTTCAAAAGTAAGGAGCAAAAGTAAAAATTCACCAGAAAAATAAGTACTCAAGTACAGATACCACAGAAATCTACTTCAGTAACGAAGTATTTGTACGTCATTACTTGACACCTCTGGCTAACAATAGTCACTGATGGTGTGGTGGTACATTCGTCTGACTTCGGTACGTGCTGCATGGGTTCAGTTCAAGCTCAGTGATGGCGTGAATGGTTGTCTGTCCTCGTACGTGCCCTGTGACTGACTTGCAACCAGTCTGCCTTTTGCCCAAAGTCTGCTGGGAAAGGCTCAAGCTCCCTGCGACCCTAAAAAAAATGGATGGATAAAGGGATGATCTGGGTAAAGGTGAATTATTATTATTTTTTAAATCATGCTAATCAACGTGGTATCCTTGGAACCATGGAACTTCCAGAATCATAGCACCTCGCGTCTGTGTTCCATACTTCATAGACCAGAAAAAAGTCTGCTGACTAACAAAAAATATTGTAAAAACAAAACCAAATACGAAGCTGTATGAATTGTTTTCACTTTTATTAATAGTTCAGCCTTGGTGGAGGCCTGTGCTCTACTTAATGGCCTTCAGTATGATTATTATGACATTGCTAAAACAACAAATTGAATGGTGCCTTAAGACTTTATTTTTTTCTTCCCATTATTAACATTACCTTTATTTACTGATTGACTGGGAATAATCACATGGTTTTAGTCTCTGTAAGTTTAAGTTGCCGTGTATGGTCCTTGCACTGTAAAGGGCTTCATAAAGTGTTAAAAAACTACATAATTAAAAGTGTTTACACCCTTCATAATGGCCCCCATAATATAAAATGACTTTGGAACTACTTTGTAAGTGTAAGCTGTATTCATCCCTCCATCTGTTTTCTATAGTGCTTGTGGGTGAGAAGGAGCCCCTCCCAGCTGACTTTGGGCGGGAGGCGGGACTGGTCGCTAGTCAATCGCAGGGCGCATATCTGCAAACAACCGTTCATCCTCACATTCACATCTATGGACAATTTAATGAACCTGCCATGCATGTTTTTTGAATGAAAAGATGAGAAAACACACCCCAAAAAAACGTGGCATTTGAACCATGAACCTTACAACAGTGAGGCAGATGTGCTCAACACTAACCACCTTGCTGCACTTTAACCCTTTGTGTTTTTAAATAATTTATATCATCATTATCATTAAGTTATAAACTAGAATTAAAAAAAAAAAGGTGCTCATCTTACAACATGACTCATATGTTAACCATAAAGACATTAGTTAATAACACATTTTTAAAGCATTTATAAGTGTACCCTTAATGTAAAGTGGTGCTCCTTGCAGAGAACATTAAAGTTGGATGAAATGCATTTGGTTGAGCTTGTAGCATGGAGTCAGCATCTTTTTTGAACATGATTTGTTAGTGAATTTATGCTTCATTTCATTCTCTCGCCACTCTGTAGATTGGATCTGCATTTGTGCCAGTTTACTGAATGCGTGTGTGTCAGTTTGAATCTATGTGTGTACATAGCTAGTTAAGGAGGGAGGGTGTGGGGGTTGGCTATTAATGTTCTTCAATGGGTGAAATATTTTTTCTGGCAACTAGAACACGCGACACTGCCTGCAGAGCCACTGCAGTGTGCGCTGCAGCGAGGGGATGGGAGGGAGTGTGTGATGGAGAGATAGAGGGCGAGGGAGCAGGAGTGAGAGATATTGAAGGGAGAAAGGAGGGAGAAGTGAGGAGAGTGCGCATGTGCAGCGGTGAGGTGCGCTCGCCTGGAACCGACGAAGAAGGAGGAATAGGAGGAGGAGGTGTTGTTGTGAGCGGGGCACAGGAGAGCGGGACGACGAGAAAAAAAAGCGAGGTCCGACTAGATTAAAGACCCAGGCCCAGGAGGACTGAATAAGCCACACCAGGGAGGAAGAGGAAGGATGGAGAGAGCCGACAGAGACGCTCCGACACACACCGGAGGAGGCAGAGCGACGGCGTGAAGGACAAAAGACGAGGGATGCGGACGTGCCTCCACCTTGCCTCCTCCATCTTAACATTCCTGCTGCCGTCATCCTGCTGGGAACCAGACCTCGCATCCCCAAAGCAGAGAAATCTTCAAGACAGGACCTGAAAGAGGCTTAAGGTGAGCATGTTTTCCATCTAAGAGGGATCTTCTCGAACCGAATGAGGCGCTGGGGGGCTTACATGGCTGTTGCATCATTGCGCATGCATGACTGGTGATAACCCTCCTTGGGCCATTTATGAAAAAAAATATCAAATGTGTTTTAATATCGATTACAAGAATGCATGGGTTGAATGTTATTGTTGTTGTTTAGCCTGATGAACTGCTGTCGTAGGCTCCATGTGGCTCACGGGCAGCATGTTTCCCAGCCGTGCTGTGTTGGTTGGAGATCTCGAGTAGTTATGACATATGACAGACCTCTTAGACAGTGTGCATGAGGTGTGTGTGCGTGTGTGTGTGTGTGTTCTGTGTCCGACATCCCGGCCCGTACCTCGGTGTTGCAGTGGGAAATGTCACGATTGCATAACCGGGTCTCTTGAACGCACCTCTCTCTCCCCTGTGCCAAAAAAGCTTCTCCATCTTGAATATTGTGCACATCAACAAGGGCCGTGCGCTTCTCGAGACGGCGGGCCTTTTTGGAAAAATCAAGTGGCCTTAATCAATCAATCCACCACCGGCGTACTGCAGAAGCCCATCAATCCCCATGAGGTGGCGGGTGATGGTTTGGGTTTTTTCATTTTTCCGCCTGCGTGCACCTCTGCCATGTTGTTGCCGCCGCGGCTACGAGAACAATGAAGAGCACTTAGCGGAAATGAGTTGCAAAATGGCCGAAGTCAACTGTGGATGGTGAGAGATAGAAGCGTTTCAAAGTAAAAGCACCACCAGTCTTGACACATTCACTGCGTTATCTCCATACGGTAAACCATGGGATTTGGACTCAAGGTCAGCGGATGTTACATAATCAAAATACAACATAATACCCTCCGCGCTGCTTTTTTACCAGCCGAGGCTTGAATGTGGTCAGTTGGCTCAACATAGCTGACATATATGCCCGCATGCCTCCAATCTGTCGGCGGCATGCGGTCGTCTCCATGCCGACTCGTATGACTAGACAAATATGAAAAGGATGTGTAGGAGAGATAGGTTTCCATTGAGAGAAGACGAGACAGTGTGTGTGTGTGAGAGAGAGAGAGAGAGAGAGAGAGAGCGATGGGGTCGGCATGGAGACAGACTGATGACTCATTCAGAACATTCAGAACCCTTCTCCACCCGCCGTCCTCCAATCGCAGGTGAATCAGCTCGGAAAAGATGACGGATGATAGTGAGTGTGTGAGGATGATTGGAATGTTTAGCGGCCTTTTCTCAGGCAACAGTGTTCTCACAAGAATTTAGTACGAAATCATATGGAAAGATCACAAATCTTACAATATGTCCGTCCGTCCGTCCAGGGGTCAAGACATATGCAGGTTCGAGATTAAGAACGTCGCACAGTAAACTAGTAAAAGCGATGCTCAGTTACTGCCGTACTTACTATTTTTCATTTCCTTTTTTTTATGGCCTCAAAGTGCTTTTCGTAATTATAATTTTGCTACTCCGTTAGCGTAGCTTAATGAGTTCCATTGTACAAATTTGAGTTAGCTCGCCTCCATAGGAATGAAACTCCATTGTGAACTGAAGACCTCCTGTACAGTTCTACCCATTAGATCTGTAACCAACAGGAAAACCAGTGAGCTGTCCATGGCTACAAAAACAAGCAATTGTGAAGCTAAGATAAAATGCAAAATCAGTCAGAGCCATTGCACAAACATTGGCCATACCCTTTAAAACCATTTGGAATGTCCCAAAGAAGAAAGAAACTATTGTTGTTGGCACAAGGTTGCAGGTTTGCATGGTGGAGTTGATGGCAAAAAGTGGTGGAGCCAAGTGCACGGGAGCAGGGAGGCAAGTCAGGAGTGCAGGACTCAGTCTCAAAAAAAGGCAGACAAGGAACTTGGAAAAAATAGAAATACTAAATTAACAAAGTCACCCCCCCCCCCCCCCCCAAAAAAAAAGCAAGATACAAAGTAACACAGGGAAGAAAACACTCACCACTATAAAGTGCAGCAATAACATGACGTGACGTGAGACAGCAACAACGAACCGACACAGACTGTACAATGGGACAAATATGGAAGAAAGTGTCAGTCAGAAAGTCCACATACTTTTCAGAGGTCATTTTCACACCTTCAGGGACGCTAAAGGGGCCAACATTCATTAAACCTTTTGGAGAGTTTCTGCTTGAATTTCTTTGCAGGATGTCGGAACAGCCGCCCAGGACTGCTGTTTGGATGTGAACTGCCTCCCATCCTCAAAGATCTTTTGCTTGAGGATGCTCCAAAGGTTCTTACTAGGGTTGAGGTCAGGGGAAGATGGGGGTCACAACATGACTTTCTCTCCTTTTATGCCCGTAGCAGCAAATGAAGCAGAGCTATACCTTGCAACGTGAGACTGTCCACTGATGATTGCCGTGCAAGCCTGGATGGTCCAGATGGGTGGAGTAGTGGATGCTTGGTGGAAGGCCACCATGTCCCAACAAGGCTGCGACGTCAGCAAGGAGGTGGCAGACTGGCGGAGTCACATATTTGGCCGGAAACGTGCCAGGGAAAGCGCTTGTTGGCCCCTTTAGGGTCCCTGAAGGTGTGAAAGTGAATAGTACTGTATATGGACTTTCTGACTGATCAGTTTCCACCTTGGTGCGAAAAGAAGAACAGTGCTTTCATTTAGAAAATGATCTTCAAGTATGACAATGCACCAACTCAAAAGAAATTCAAGCAGAAACTCTCCAAAAAGTCACAATTTTAATGGATATAAGAATTGTGAAGTTGCTATCAAATAAGGGGCCCTATGTCAAAATGTAACTTGACTTATGATTTGTTTTAAATTGAAATAGCTTTTGAATCCAGTAAATATGACCTCTTAATGCTGCAAATTCAATAAATGACTATTTTCAGTTCTTTAAAACCTGTCTAATGTCTTGAAACTCTGTTGCTTTATTTTTCAAAAAATACTATTATCATTGGGAGGTTTGTTCAAAAATATTTGAATTATATTCCGGCTGGTCGGCACGGTGAACGACTGGTTAGAGCGTCAGCCTCGCAGTTCTGAGGACCCGGGTTCAATCCCCGGCCCCATCTGTGTGGAGTTTGCATGTTCTCCCCGTGCCTGCGTGGGTTTTCTCAGGGCACTCCGGTTTCCTCCCACATCCCGAAGAAATGCATTAATCGGAGACTCTAAATTGCCCGTAGGTGTGAACGTGAGTGCGAATGGTTGTTTGTTTGTTTGTATGTGCCCTGTGATTGGCTGGCAACCAGTTCAGGGTGTACCCCGCCTCCTGCCCGATGATAGCTAGAATAGGCTCCAGCACGCCCGCGACCCTAGTGAGGAGAAGCGGCTCAGAAAATGAATGGATGGATATATTCTGGCTGTTGATGACTTGAAAATTATGCCAGCTGTCATTTCCATCAACTATTTAGGAAAATCAGAAAAATATAACTTGCCTATTAATTTGGAACACAGTGTAAAGAGAGAGGAAAAATCAGAGTGTCCGCATCAATAGTTTTAAAAAGTAGAAGGAAAAAAAGCATTCTACTAATACCAGCGCATTGATTTTTTTGTAAACAATCCCACTAAACTGTCATGAGAACAGGCTTGAGTATGCATGAGATGATGTTTGTGTCTGATATCTGCTTGCCATGCGTTTGTTTGTCAGCTCAATGGAATGAAAAGCATGGGTCACAATGAGGGTGACAATGCTGTGCACATGGAAATGTGTAATAAGTGTGTGTGTGTGTGTGTGTGTGTGTGTGCGTGCGTGTGTGTTTGTGTGTGCATCCAGTTGCCATCGTCCTAATGTTTGTGATGACAATCAGCATGTCAGATGCCTACCTTGATTTCATTAGCGTCATGATGGCCTGGCACATGCACCCAGAGAGGAGGCTGCAAACACGTCACCGGGATAGCTGCAGGAAAATCTGCGCCGGTTTGCACTTTTCACGCGGTAGCCAGGGTTGGGATCAGCTCTTTACATAACAGCAGGGGGCTAACGTCGATTAGGATGGAGGCTGCTCCAAAGCCGGCCCATCTGCAGGACGAGGCTGGTCTCTTATCAGCCTGGCTCGTGTCGTGTTGTCTGCAAATCAGAGAGGGGTAATTGCAACTGCTTTGTCTCCTCCTTTGTCAAACAATCCTGATGCTTTATTTCCACCTCCCAGATAGGTGCACCTAATCACGCTATTTATAGTCACACACACAGAAAAGTGTGATCTCACTACATTTTATTTTTCATGTAGATGTGTCTTTGTAGTCTTCAGTCATATTCTCACAGTATTTGAGCTTTACAAAGTTCACTTAAGTCTTGGCTCACACGTCTTAATTCATAAATCAATTCCTAATCGAGCCCTGAACTCATCTCCATCAAAACCCAAAAACGGTGATTCTCAAAGTGCAGCACATGTACCACTAGTGAAAAGAATCACGGCCCAAGTACAGTTCAGTTGTATTTAACTTTACGTTTCAACACATGTGCGTCTAATCTTCAAGAACTGTTTGTTTTAAAAATATATATATTTAAATGTACATAAAATACATTTGCAATAAATCATTATTTAAGTACCATTTTCATTTTCCCAGGGCTCCCAATCTAAAAAAATTCACAACCAGAACAATTTGTCCAAATTTCCATATTTTGAAAATTTTGTCAAGAACATTTCCGTGAGATAGTCATAATCATAATCGTTAATAAATTATGGCTTCAATATTTGCAATTTTAATGTTTTTATTACATCAACCTTGTAAAGGTGGATGCAGTCATAGTACCAGTGTATGAGATTTTGACGTTTATTCATCCTAAATATCTGTGTCTGTGGATTATTTCACCTTTGCCAATTCTGTTTTCAAACCTGGTAACAAAAACCACACCAAAAAAAAGGCAAGTCTGTTAATAGCAGATTTAATTAGATTAAAGCAGGCAGGACTTTCTTTACTTCTTCCCGACCTCTGGGGTGGCGGGGGCATATTACCTGGCGGGCTTCTTGGCGAGCATTGGTGGTGGATTCGCCCATGTTCCGCTGGTGCTGAAGTGGTGTCAGCTGGCGTCCCCCTTGATACCCCGTTCCAGCTTCTGCTGGAGGGCGGTGGGCCCCCATGTTGCTCCACGACCCCTGTCCTGCATGCTTCCCTCCTGTCCCTGTCCTGTCCTGTCCTATATTGTCCTGTCCTTCCCTCACAAGGTGTAGCACTACTAACCCATACAACACTCAAATCCATTATGTCATTGTACTGGTTATATAATGCTTTACTTTCCTCATCTTGTTTATAGTTAGCGCTTTGTCTTTTGTTGTCTTTTCTTTATATTATTTAGTTACCTTTCCACTCTCTCTCCTTTGTTTTTTCTATCACTCCCCTTTAAAAACTTTGTCCTGTTCGACTGAAGGACTTGTAATTCTCAAATATCCATCACAATACAAAGAAACCACAGTGGCAGCTTAAAAAGTCCACTGTGACACAATAAAACTGTCCTGGCATAAAAGGGATACAGATCTTCTGTTTTGCTTGACCTAAAAGCCAAACAGGACCAAAAAAATGAAAAATTAAAGCAGATTAGTCAGATCCCAAACGTCAAAATAAATACTCAGCATTCTATTTTTTAAACAAACAAATAACATTGCAGATAGACTAAGCTAGATGCACAATAGTTCTGGTTTCTATTTTGTGCAATGTACTTCTTGTACGTGTACAAGAACCGATACTTCTTCTACCTGTACAAGAGGTACCGGCACATGTAAGAAGAAAAAAATGTAATGACGTCTTCTCTTGCATATTTACTGTATATATCCTATATCCACAATATCATCTAGGAGAGGTGGCTGTGGAGTTTTTGACCAGCTTGTTCAATAGAATTCTAGCATGTGGGAAGATGCCTAAGGAATGGAGGAAATGTGTGCTGGTACCCATTTTTAAGAACAAGGGTGATGTGCAGAGCTGTGGGAACTACGGGTCCAGTTGGAACGGGTGGAGGAAGGTGTCAGGTGTGTTATGTGACAGAAGAGTCTCTGCTAGTTTATAAAACAGTGGCGAGGCCAGCCATGATGTACGGATTAGAGACACTGAAGAGACAACAGGAAGCAGAGATGGAGGTGCCGGAAAAATGTATTCCCTAAAATGAATACAGTTGCTGTTGAAGACGTTATGTGAGAGTTATTTAGACACCATTATGAGATTAGGATTGTTTTCTTTGGGTTGTTTGTGTTTTAGAGTACCAGTGATAGTAAGGAAGAATTTAATAAGCACAGAAACAGAAACGGAACTTATTACATAGGAAGGCGGTAAGCACCACTCTGACCTGGCTCCTTCGTACAAAATCGCTGACAAGAAGTCATCATCAAGTCATCTTTGGTAACTCTTGAAATCATCATCTGTAAAACAAAAGACATTGTAGACATTTAATATTCCTACAGGGGCTGTGTCCATGTCTGCTGCCATAGGGCTCCGCCATTCACATGAACCGGAAGCGCTTTAAGTTCTTTAACTAGGGCTGTCACTATCAAATCTTTTTAGAATAGATTCTCCCATTGATTATTGGTTAAATGATCGAATAATAAACGACCCACCTCCCCACAATGTTTTTTTTTTTCTTTTACTACCAACATGCATTTTATTCTCATTTATGAGGGATGGACTTTGATCCTTAAACTGCATATGTTGGTACTGAGTGTATGGTATAAATGTGTCGTTCTGAATTTGAGACAGCAAAATGCTAAAGGCTCAACTGTTAGTAATCGCGATTAGTATGAGCGCGCTAGCGATTACTATGTTTGTTCAAAAAAAACGCTAGCATTCCGCTCACTTATACATCATGTTATATGTACATTACACATCCTACACTGTCTTAAAAATCACTTACATATTGTTTTTGGTGAACTTTATCAGTGGCCCAACACTGCTTCCATCTGCAATAAATGTCCATGTGACACATGAGTTTTATTTTCTGTTTGTTTGTTTGATTTTTTGTTTTTTATCTCAGCGGAGCTTCGAGGCAGAAATTTGGCATCGACCTATGTATTTTTGAAGTCGACTTAGCCGAGTTACTGGATTTGTTTTTTCCCCAGCCCTAGCTTCAACCTGTTTTGCTCAGTGTAGAAGTTAGTTGCACATAAAACAACTGAATGCACACCACAAAGTTATCTTGTGTGTTGCATTGATTTGATGAGACTCACCTCCCCGGCACAAGAAGTAATTTTCATGTCCGCCACCCGTCTTTAGAGTTAACATTCCATTTTATTTTTGCAGCAAATGGATAGCTTGTCGCTCCATGCTGGACCTTATCACATGCGTGGGAACGGGAGGGGGAACAGACATAGGCTATTTTGGGGAATGTTTTACAGACACACAGTTAGTGAGACTGGGTGTGGAGTGGGCAGACAAACAGATGCATGGTGGGAAGATAAAGGGAGGGAAGACGTGTCTAATATGGCCGCTGCATCATGTGAAAGTGAAGGCCTGTCGCTGTTGAGGGTGCAGAGAGGAGGGCTGCAGGAAGCGTTGATGTGTGCATGCTTACACAAACCACAAATAGAAACCTGTACTGCCTTTTTTCTTTTTCTTCATTCGCCATGTAGGTCACCTCCTCTGCTCGCTTATTTCGCCTCAGTGAATCATCTCTTTGCACAAAATGAAGAACTGAGGTGCCGTCCTAGCTCTTCATTTTTTGTTTGTTTGTTGCATTTAAAAACAGATCACCCGCATGCTTGACGCTGGTGAACCCTCGCGTAGGACAGAAATCCCTTGGGATCCGTTCCCATGCGTTTGAGAGCTCCGAGGATGACGGCGCGTTGACAGAGAGCAGGAAGCATGTCTGCCACAGTCACCTGCTCTCACCAGACGTCTGTTTATTTAACATCTTCACTGTCACACGAATGTCTTTCTACATTAAAAGAGCTGTAGCAAACACATGCTGCCTCTGCAAAGTTATTAATGCTCTTTTTCAACAGTGTTTCGTTTAACTATGTCCACAGATGGCAAAAGTAATCACACCTTGTACTTAAGTAGAAATTCAGATACAGCGGTACCTTGACTTACGAGCTTGATTCGTTCCGTGACCAAGGTCGTAACGCCATTTAAAATTCCAGGACAGGAGTCACAAAGCATATGTTTCAAATACAAACTACAAACTACCACTTTTCCCCTTCGTTGTGGGCCACAGTCGAACCAGCACATCTACAAAGAGATTCTGTGGCGTTAGTTTCGTTCAATGTGAGAGAAGAAGCCAGAGTTGTGGCAGAACCACTCATGGCTGCTTCACCATGACAACGCGCCTGCGCACAATGAGCATCTGACAGTTCCTGAATAAGATCGAGAATAAGATCACCGTGCCATAACAAACTTCTTCCTCGCCCGACCTGGCTCCATGTGATTTTCATTTCCTCTTTCCCGAGCTCAAGGACATTATCAAAGGGACTCGTTTTAAAGATGTGGACCACATCAAGATCGCCGTGAGGACGGGGATGCGGAGGGTCCCGGAAGAAGGCTGGGAAAGCACGCAAGACTCCAGGGGGATTACTTCAAAGGAGAAAACTTGGATTTGAAATATAACTTATAGCAGAACAGTCCTGAAACCTTTCTGACACACCTCGTACAGTATATCTACTTCATGTTCTCCAATCCCATTGCAATGAATTAAAATTCAATTCATCGGTTGTTATGTGTTCATTAATGAAGAAGAATAGCACTGTTTTGTATATAAGAAAAAATAACTGAATAAAAGCAAATGAAGACATAAACTGGTTTTATAAAGCGTCATTGTTGTACGTTGGGACAAGCTGAGTCACAACAACAAGCGTGAGTTTTGGACTACTGTAGCTAAATGCGTTGGCTCAGGTTGTTATGCCTTTCGAACCATGTGTTCCAATAGCTTTGCTAACATTTTGAGCTTACTAACAAAAACAATGCTAAATTAGCTGATCATAACCACTGGAAAAAAGAAAAAAAAAATCACCTGTTTGTGTTTTTTCAGATTAGATGGCCAATGTTTGAAGGTCGGAAGCTAGAGGGGTTTTTTTTTGACACGATGTACTCACCACGAATCATTCTTGGAGTCTGCAAAATCAAATCTTTTACTTCAATTAGTTTATGGATGGGCAGTATTTTGCTTCTGCAGATCTGTTTTGTCATTGACGCTCCCAGGTCATGTTCGCCACGGTGCTGCTGTCCTTGTTTTACTGCCTTATAAATGCCAAAGATGTCAAGATCTCAACTGCGGTGGACTTTATTTACTTTACGCTCTTAGTTTACATCTTTTTTTGTGTCATAATGTCATTCGTGAGGATTGAAAACAGTAACGAGTCTATATTACAAAGTAAGGAGTAGAAAGCACAGATATTTGTTTTCAAATGTAGGGAATACAAGTCAAAAAATCATCAGGAAAAAAAGACTTGAGTAAAGCACAGATAGTTGAAAAATCTACTTAAGTACAGTAAAAAAGTACTGTATTTCTACTTTGTTACTTCCAACCACTGTCAATGTGTAATCTTGTTACTGTAGTTCCATTCTTTATTTGCAGTATATGGATTCTAAAAACAGTTGGAGACGGTTCGAAGCAAATCTGTTGCCGCAATTAAGTCAAACAATAACTAGTCTGCCCCTGGAGCATGAAGTAACTCGATCGTTGAGTCATGCTAAAAGAAAACATTTGTACCTGGACCCAGGCCAAAGTGCTCCTTTTATCATCCGATCAACGCTGCGGTGTGGTTTTACAATACTACATAAAGCACAATACACTGCGATGTCATCGAGTCTCTCACACATGACCACTTGACTGTCCCTTGCTTTCAGGACAAGTACAGTACATGTCCCGGAAGCGAGCATCCCTTGATTTTGCAACGCATTCAAGTTTCATTTATAAAGTGAAAAAATGGCTGGTCTCCGACTTTGTATAGGTTGGAAGTATACCAGGACAACTACAGTATAGTACTCGCTCTTCAATTTCTCATCCCAATACAACGTATTTGAATAGTAGGGTTAGAGTTAGGCTTAGGGATAAGATGGTCTATTTCTTTACATTAACTTTGTAAATGACTCACTATTGTGTATTCAATATAAAATGCAATGGTATGATTTTTACCACAGCTTTCTCTGCACGATCTACAGCAAAATTTCCATCGGTGATATTTGCCTCAGTCGGCACAGATATGGCTCACGATAAATGTCACAAGACTTCATGCCTGCTGACAACCAGCAATGTGTCCTTGTGAATCCACATGTGAGCAAAACCGTTCCTTGTCTTGTGTTTTCACAGGTAGATGCACCAAAGCTATCTGGAGGACACTTTATCACCGTCTAAAAAGGGAGACGAGCACGGAGGCCCACACTTTGAGACTGTTATCGAAACATCAACTCCCACCTCGTAGGAATTCACGGAAGGGAATCTTTCCGACCACTAGGACGAGCCGCAAAGGACACCTCCCCCCAAATATGAGACCACCCACTTGGCAACTAAAAAGGGCGTCAACCAGGGTCTGCTGAGGGAATTTAGCAGAGCACAGACAGACGTAAGGAACACATAGTAGTACAGTTTCACTTGGCCTGACACTGGATTCACTTTGAGGTACTTGGAACTTGGATCATTCTGCCCTGTGCATGCAGACATCAACCAAACTGTAGTGTGTGTGTGTGTGTGGGTGGGTGGGTGGGTGTGTATAACTGTGTATTTAAGATTATCTATTGGTGCTGACTGTGTGAATATAATGTTGTTTTAATACAAAAGTAGCCAACACCAGTCTAAGAAGCTGGAGTGTTTCTTCTTAAGCATTGAATTAAGGTGCTCTGGCTCAACTCTTTAAGCCGGCAAGCCCACATAAGGACTCAGGCTGACAGGAACATCAACCAGGGTCCGGACTGGGGTCTCTAAAGGCAATATGGATGGAGTCATTCGTCCACATGTGCCCTCTAATGGCTGACTTTAACACAACAACGCTACCCAGTCCTCTTGCCCAGAACCAGGCAGGTGTGTCCACTCCTCTTTAGAGCCTCTGTGTGTCCACTTCCAAATTCCGAATGTCCTGCCTCAGGCGTCAGCCCGTCACCATCCCTATGGACACGGTCAAGATCATCCAGTCCGAGAAGTTCCCCAGAGAGTGCACGGTGCCCGTCACCCAACCTCGCTTCGCCCCGCCCCCCAGAGTGGCATGGGACGGTGGCGGCGAAGGGGAGATCATAGTCAACCAGGCTTGCAGCGACCTTACGCTTGACATGACGGTGGCGACCCCCAGGCCCATGGCGTCCCCCCAGCTCCCCGTTGTCCGCAGGGAGCAAAGCTTCTTAGCGCAGCGCAAAACCAGTGCCAACGAGATCTGCTACCACCAGTTTCACTACAAGATGGACGACGTCATAGTCAACCAGTATGTGCTACGCTCCTCCTCCACGTCCTCGTCCTCGTCCTCGACCTCTTCGGGGGCCCCCGTGCCCTGCGAGCCCCTGGACTGCCCCACCTGTGGCCACACCTACAACTTCGCCGGCAAGCGCCCTCGCATCTTGTCCTGTCTGCACTCGGTGTGCGAGGAGTGCCTGCAGATCCTCTACGAGTCGTGCCCCAAGTACAAGTTCATCTCCTGCCCCACCTGCCGCCGCGAGACCGTGCTGTTTACCGACTACGGGTTGGCAGCCCTCGCCATCAACACCAGCATCCTGAGCCGGCTGCCCGCCAACCCCAACGGGCCCGTGCAGTGGGGCGGGGACGTCGACCGCAGCTGCTACCAGACTGTGCGCCAGTACTGCCAGTCGGCCTGCACCTGCCACATCGCCAACCCGCTGTCCTCCTGCGGCATCATGTAGACAAAATGCGGGCGCCACGTAACGCTGCTCAGCCACACCTTTGTCGACTATAAGCTCTCCCCCTACCCCTCACACACACACAGACCGTCAATAATCCCTCCACAGATGACTTATCTCTATATATTTAATAGCACAGATGGATGCTGTGTGGGACTAATGGATGCCGACGATTCGATAGATAGTAAATATATGTATTTTACGTATGGACTGGAATCCTGTTCACCCTCTCTTGTTTGGTTGGATGTGTTTGTCATCTCTTTTCATGGGAATGCCAGGGGAGGTCAATCCCCCCCCACCCGTCTCCTCAAGGTGAATAAAGATTAAATTAATGACAAAACTGTTGCCTCTTATTGATATCTCCTAATTCTAGGGTTAGGCCTAGCCCACCCGAGGGCGGTGATGCCCCACCACTGCGCCACATCGTTGTGCATTTATTGTGCATTCATCTAACTGTGCCAGCGACATATAGTGACAGACAGGGCAATTGCTCATCCACGAAATGGCAGAAGGTACAAAATTAATGACATTCATGCAACGGAATAAGTTATGGCACGCACGCACTGAGAGGTACATTTGTGAGTAAATTGGGATGAGCTCATCAGTATTCTAGTATACAATGAACCATGTTCCAGACCCATATGCAGTAAAGGAAAACCCGCAATAAAGACCAAAACTTTTTTTTGCATGAATGTATCTCCCCGGAACATGCAGTAACACACACAACATCGTGGAGCCACCACATGCAAAAGTCTCATCAAGACGTCGTCATCTTGAATACCGCGCAAGGGAGCGGTTGGCAACATGCGCTCTGTCAATCATTTCATCAAATTACGTGGCTTGATAGCTGCTGTAACTTTGCTTAGCAACAGCATTCAAATGGACTCTTTCATGTTTATTACCCACTTCTCTCCCCAGATGATTAAAGGGAGGTATGGAGTTCCCTTTTAAGAATTGATTCATTTTACTTGATTTTATTTTAATATTTAAAACAACAGTAAGAGTTTTGTTTTGTTTTTTGCACCAAGGCTTCCCCTAATGGGACATCCACTATATTGATGACTGATGAGCATGTGCTTTTTATTAGGAGACTCATTTGTTCTTAACCAAATTTCTGGTAATTTTCTTTAATTGAAGGAAGTGTCAGCAACAAAGATGGAGTCAGATGATAACACTTAAATCTTTGGTTTAGCATTGCTTCTTAAAATAGCCATTTTTGTTAGTGTGTGTCAAAGTGCACGGAAATTTAAACCAGTGGCTCTGTTAACTTTTTACACCGTCCCACTTCAATTTAAAAAAAAAATACATTAAAAGACAGTAGCGTAGTGGGTCTTGGTGGTGTTCATCAAAACGAAGGTTTTAATTCTAAAAAGTATTATTTTAAGCCACAACAGTTTAAAAAATAGCACTGCACTTTAAAATTTAAAAATATGTACTTCAAGAATGATTTAATTAAAACGCATTGCACGAGTTAAATAACAAATACCAAAAATACCTAAATACATGTTTAAAAACAAACAGTTATTAAAGTTTAAATGCAAATGTATTGAACTTAAAAGTTAAATACTCTTGAACTGTACTTGGGCTGTGATTCTTTTGCACACCACAAGATCTCACTTTCAATTACCATATAGACCATAAAATAAGAAATAAGGTTGGTGTTTTTTGTTTTTGTTTTTTTTAATCAGCAGATAATGTTTTTTTTTTATTTTAAGGGAAAGGCTCATTCACCGTATACACAAAAGTCTTGAGACAATCAGTCAGCGGCACCTGTCTCACTACTTTTATCTAGATAGTATAGACAGGAAAGTGTTGTAGGTTGCAAATGAACACGATGAAATAATGACTATATTCTGTCAATATTGCATATGTTTTACACACCAAATCAATATTTGTAAATAAAGGTATTGTATGTTACAAATGTACATGTTACAAAATACTGTAATACAGTAAGAATGTAAGACAAATGTGTATATTACAATGACTGTATGTACGTTGTACATTATCCTGAGACGTCTACAGCTAAAATGTTCCTGTCGTGTCACTGTGTGGTAGAAACAGGAAGAGTTTTCCATCTATTCCTGAACAGTTGGCTTAGATGTCGTCGAGCGGTGTTTCTTTCAGAAGACTGCATCATTTGGCTGCAATAAAACCACAACAACAACACCAATGTGAACAGAGATGAGATGAGAATTCTGTGGACAACAGGAAGCAGTCACAAGGGTGGCCGGATGCCATGTTGGAGCAGCACTGTATCGTCAGGCACCATATGGCAGGGGCACGCGCCCCACTAAGAGCTTATTTGCACTGGTGAACAATGTTACAGCTCACCTATTTCTATCTGGGAGACTAGACTCGCCTCTCTTTTGCGACACGATCTTGATCTTTCGGTTCTTGTTGCCTTTAGGTGCTCTGTCCTCCTTTTTAGAAGAAGAATAAAACATGGGAAAACGAACATGAACAACATAAGATACATAAACATACACAACATAATCAATAAAGCACAAAATAGTAATAATGACGTGTTCATGTGTTTGTAGTATTCCCACAGGTGAAAAAAAATCACTCGTATCACCATTTAAGTGCGACAAATTGAAAATATTTTTTTCTCGAGCCCTTGGATAGTCATGACTTTTCCGCCCCTTACAATATTAATAACCCCGTTACCACTGAGAACAATACCACCCTAATAATGTTTAATGATTGTAATATTAATCAAGTAAAAGACTAAATGGACCAGGATTAGGATGATTCAACAACAACAAAGATGATATTACTAATTTTTGAGGCAGGTGTTGTTACTAGCAATATTCATTTATGAGAAAAAATCTAAATCACAAAACATAATATGAAAGGATTGACTGGCATATAAAGAATTAAAATGTGAGCATAATTTTGTAAAATTATTACACAATTAAATACTATATATGAAAGAAAGCACATGATTTGTAAAGGACAAAATGGTACCATTTACCATTATAACATCCATCCATCCATCCAACTATCCATTTTCTGTACCGCTTATGCTCACTAGGGTCGCGGGCGTGCTGGAGCCTAGCCCAGCTATCTTCAGGCGAGAAGCGGGGTACACCCTGAACTGGTCGCCAGCCAATCGCAGGGTACACATAAACAAACAACCATTCGCACTCGCATCCACACCTACGGGCAATTTAGAGTCTTCAATTAATCTACCACGCGTGTTTTTGGGCTGTGGGAGGAAACCGGAGTGCCCGGAGAAAACCCACGCAGGCACGGGGAGAACATGCAAACTCCACACAGGCGAGGCCGGATTTGAACCCGGGTCCTCAGAACTGTGAGGCAGATGTCCGACCCAGTCGTTCACCGTGCCGCATAATGGTAATGTGTTGCATAAAAATTATTTAATCAGGCATTGATTACAATCTTTATTATGTTTATCAATTTTAATAATTAGTTTTTGTTCATAGTAATAATAATATAATAATTGTATTGTAAACCTATTTATTACAATTTAATATTATTATTATCGCTGTCATCATAATCAGTGTTATTATTATTATTAGTAGTAGTAGTAGTCGTAGTAGTAGTCGTAGTAATAATAATAATGCAATAATCTTTTTTCCCCAAAATGATATCAACAATTAGCTAAAATAACTTCATGATGAAACCAGTGTCTTCGTTTTATCGTGATAGTTCTTATTGGGTAGATTGTAACAGATATCTACCTGTATGTTAGTGTCCTTAGCTTGCTTGTCCAGTAAGTTGAATGTACTCATTTTCTGCCTGCTGAAGCCTAGGTTTAAATTTCCTGTTAAAAATCAAAAATCAAAAATACAGTCGAACCTATTAAGCACTACAATATTCTATTCATTAGTCACTAAAATCTAAAAACTCACGTAGATGTATCGATGTATCTGAAGCTGATCTCTGACGAAAATTTCCAAAAGGAGATTCTTTGAGTAGTTTCTTCTTCTTGGAAAAGTGCTCCAGCCTAGCACCATGAAAAGAAAGAGGCTGGTCTGATGATTGACAGCTGTTGCAGGCCTGACAAAAGGTGGAGGAGGAAGTCATTAGTAAACAGGATGGCATCCACATTAAGAACCCATGCATTCATCCATTTCCTGAGCCGCTTATCCTCACAAGGGTCGCGGGAGTGCTGGAGCCCATCCCAGCTATCGGGCAGGAGGCGGGGTACACCCTGAACTGGTTGCCAGCCAATCGCAGGGCGCATATAAACAAACAACCATCTGCACTCACATTCGCACCTACGGGCAATTGAGAGTCTTCAATTAACCTAGCATGCATGCTTTTGGGATGTGGGAGGAAACCGGAGTGCCCGGAGAAAACCCACGCAGGCACGGGGAGAACATGCAAACTCCACACAGGCGGGGCCGGGGATTGAACCCCGGTCCTCAGAACTGTGAGGCAGACGCTCTAACCAGTCGTCCACCGTGACGCCACGTTAAGAACTCTTATTAAAAAAAAAAAAAGTTTTTTTAAAAAGCCATGTGTGCTAGGCTCGCTTACTTGACTGTAAGTCCTGTCCACGTGGTAGCCATCATTAGCACGTTGTTCCTTGGCGATGTCCTCCAACCTTTGGCACACCTGCTCCAAGTACCTAAACCCAGGACTCAGGCCCGTGGATGCCACCTCACCGTGGTCCTGAAACGTAGCATGCAGCAGGAATGTTACTAAGAAAAGCATAATTTACAGCTCATTAATTTTTTTCATTTTATTTATTTTTTTCTGTGGATATCATTTGCATTGAACCCTGAGCATCAAATTCAGTTTGCAAACTCATCCATCAATTAGGGTCACGGGTCAGCTAGAACCTATCTCAGCTGACTGGGTGAGAGGCGGGGTACACACTGGCCAATCGCAGGGCACATATAGATAAACAACTATTCACATTCCCACCTATGGACAATTTGGAGTCTTCATTGACCCTAACATGGATGTTTTTCACCGGGTTTTTCCCACATAAAGGCAGCGATAACATGCAAACTCTGCACCCCGAACCTCAGAACTGCGAGGCAGAGGTCCTAACCACGAGGGCATTGAGCTGCCCCACACAGGATGCAGTAAGTTTTTAAAACCTATCCACATGATTCAGTGTGTGTGTTATACCGAGTAAAAAGGGTAAAAAAAAAAAACAGGACTACTTAAACTTATAAAGGCAACCTTTGCAGTTAGAGGTAGCTTTAACCACTCCCCTCACCGACTAAGTTAAATTGTGTTTTTTCGTGTGTGCTTTTGTAGGTAATAATTACTCTATTATGTTCTTAGATCCCGGCAAAACTACCAACGCCTAAGCCGTGGTGGAGTTCTATGGTCTTTTAGCACTCATGGTCTATAAAAATAAATATGCAAAGTAAGCTTATATTTTGTAATCAGTGTTTCTCTGGCAGTCTGACACGACAGCTGCAGGTTACTATCTTCAACAAGTTTAGCCTGATTGATAACATCATCCCCCCCCTCCCCAAAATCTTTGTGTACCTGCCCCTGTGTTTAAACGCAACAAAAGAAGATTTAATTAAATATAATTATGGTTTGTAAATTACTGGAAACTAGGTCGTGCGGTGTCGCTCATCGAAAGTTCAGGCGCTTGCCTCTGAACTCGCAGAATCATAAAGTGAACGCACGAGAACAAAGGCAGCACCGACAGGGCATTGTAAATACACAGTGAGGTTAGTTCAACACTAAGTGTGCAGTTCGGTGGGTGACAAACAAACTATAGGCATTAAAGTTACACATACAGCAAGAGAAAATGGAAGAAAATGTGAAATTGTGTTCCTCCTTTGCAGCTATAACAGTTTCTACTATCCCAAATAAGTATGGTAAACTATTTGCTACATGTAAATTCTAAAGTGGCATTTGCTTACCGAGTTTAACCATGCGGCGCCCAAGGACCAAAGCCAGAGCTTGTACCAGCACTTTGACGAAGGACAATAGCATTAATGTACGCAGACAAAATCCACACAGGCGTGGGGAAAACAACACCCCAAAAAAAAAGGGGTGTTCAGAGCGGTACGAGCTGGAATCGAACCAGGGACCTTCAGGAGTGCTGTGTAATTTAGCGACCGCTAGTAGTGTGATGGGTTACATAGCTGACTTGGGGCCTTGGATCATTACTTACTATAGTAATGACTTTACTACTGCGTGAGCAAAGGTTAGTGGAAGACTATGGCCCACTCCAACTGACAGTATGTACAAATTGACATTCAAGTCAGAAATAGAACTCCAAGGACTGCCTCAACTGTTTCAACACTATGTGGCCACTGGTCATCAGTGTTAATGGTCAAGTACATGTATTGTTTTTGCATTTTGCTAGGCATATCAATTACAATTGGACATAGTGACCTGCAATGTAAATCCATCTAAAGCTTGATTGATTGATTAATTAACTCATGAAAACTTAAAACTAGAGAGAACATCCCAGACTTACTGTTGAAATTTCCCTTCCATTGCTCCCACTGCCTGTGGCCACGAAGTCATGTAGTCAGACTGGTTTCTGATCTCTTGCACCACAGACAGACTTGTGTCAGCAGTGCCGAGTGAGTACTAGCATGTGTGTGGTGTGAACACAACTTGTAAGTAAAAATGAAGAGTAGTACCCTGTCCCCCCTTTTTCTTTACTTTTATCTTTACGAGGGGACAAGTCTAAGCATGTTGTTGTAGGATTGATGTAAACTGCTTCAAACTGCTCCTGGCATCCTTTAACAGACTAAAATAAGCATGTTTGGTGGGAGAGAGACCCTAGCAGCCAGTACAACCCTAAACCTACCCCCAACCCTAACGCTAGACCCAAATCCTTACCCAAACACAACCCTAAACCTAGTGCCTAATCTAACCCCAACGCTAGACTTAACCCCTAACCCAAACCCTAGAATCTAACACCCTAACTCAAACCCCAACCCTAACACATGCCCCTAATCCAAACCCCGATCCCAAGCCCCAACCCCAGTCACCTAACCCAAAACTCCAACCCTAACCTGAGATATCACCGATCTTACCTGCATTAGCTCCATCCTGCTTGTCGAAGGCAGCATCTGCTTGCTCATCTCCGATATCGGCCACGCCGGTACTGATGGGCTGGCGGGCTTCAATGAGCAAAAACTCTCGGACCTCAGCATGGCGGGTCTGTGGCGGGAAGCTGTTTGAAAGCGTTGATCAGCTGCATGGGCCTCAGATAGTCGCCTGGATTCTGATCTCAGGAGGGCTTGCTTCACTTTTTGGTTAAAGACTGCATATCCCTGAACTCTGCTTGGACTGGTAGGCTGGGAGAAATCAGGTGGTGACAGATAAGATGGCAGCGAAGCAGATCGAATTGAAGAAAACTCCATGTAGCTGTCATTCCCTTTCCCTGACGCAAAAGAGTCCATCTCTGCCATATCCGTGGACAATGACGAGGTTGGAAAGAAAGTGTCAGTGCTGGCTATCTCCACTCCAGAGTCCACTGATTCTGTTCGCACATTTTTCTCCAAGCCCGAAGAAGAAAACGAAGAACGTGTGGGGGATCCTTCGGGAATATCCTCCAGCAACTGCGGGTCTGGGCTTTGCTCAGCCACCCAGGCCTCCATTAGGTTACCGAAATTCCTGTACAGATACATTAGCCCCTGCTTCGGTGCCAACTTCAGCGGCGCAATACAACTGGAGGAAGAACGTGAGCGACGATCCAGTTTAGAGAATCTTCTTGAGGTGAGTTGCCCAAGTAGAATTCGCAACATCACTGCCTCCCCACCTTTGTCACCACGCCTTCTCCACATCGCCCGTCCTACCTCACAGTAAGAGCCGCATGTTCACACTCGCACCTTGCGGTCGCTCACATGGGAAAACAATGACTGCAGCCAGTTCCCCATGCTCCTTGCGGGACTCACGTATAGCCGTGAAACACGCAAGGCAGAATGTGGCTCAACTCTGACAGAAGATTTAGATTTAAATATGGGAACTACGTGTACTGTAAAACTTTTTATTTGAGAAAGAAAATGGTGAGGCATCAATCATGGTCCAATAAAACAGTTAAACTAGAAGTACTCTCCTCTCTTCTCTAAAGCATACATTTAGTCACGTACACGCACACACAGAAACACATACACGCAAACGCGCGCACACACACACAAACACGAAGGATAATTTAGAGTTAATTTAAGCTAACGTGCGTGTTCTTGGAAAGTGGGAGGAAGTCAGAGGTCGTGCATGAACAGGGAGGACAAACTTCACACAGGAGGGCCTCAGCTGAGATCTGAACTCAAAACCTGTCAATTGATATATACATATGAGGAAACCTTTGAAAGTCATTCACTTCTTTAATTGTAAATTTGGTTGTAAAAATATATTGAATGTTCACCTTCCATTAAATCTGCATTTATTTACATTTTTATGTGAAAATGTCTTCGTGAAGGAGATAAAAATACAACATTGTGTGTCAACATCTAAGCAGATACGTGGAGATTTGCTTTAGTGCAATAGTGATTGTGAAAAGGCTTGTGTGTGTGTGTGTGTGTGTTTGATGTAGGGAACTCAGATCATATCAGCACATAGGAATGTCCATTCTACAAATTCCTACTGTCACACATATTGTCACTGCTGTTGTGAAATACAGTTTCAGTCTCCTTGAGCTTTCGTTGACAGCAATAATAATGCAAATGAGTCACAATGACAACCAAAGTTAAATAATTTTTGAAAATCTCCCTTATTTCAAGATATGTTTTAGAAAAAAAATCTCCATACGCATGCTAATTAATTCAGTGAATGTCAATTCCTCAGACTGCAACCCTGAAGGTCTTTCCAGAAAAAGGCACCATAATTGGCAGAAATGGGAATTATTTCTGTAAATTATTCCTATTTACAGGACGTCTATGGTTTATAAAGGTACTGAAATACGAGGCTTCGGGGTTACAAATGGTGCACCATCAACTAGTTTGTGCAGCTGCGTAAGAACGCATGCTCAGTTACCGCTGTAATTAACGTTTTTCATTCGAATGGTTTACATTTATGGCGTAGAAGTGTTTTCCACACTAATATTTACCGTAATTATGACTATACTAGTACGTTTTCTGACTTGCGCACAAGTTTGTGTTACATAGCCGTCAAAGGAACAGAACTCTGTTGGAAAAAGAGGACCCCCTGCATCATATTTGTAGGAGGAACAAATGAAAGAAAATAAGCAAAATGATCAGAGCAAAGGTAATAAATTACACAGAAAAAAAATGTGACGGAGACAAAAAAAAAAGAAAAAAGAATTTCTAATTCCTGGAATATTGTTTTTTTTTCATAATATAAAGCAGTGGTAGTATAACTCATCTAAATTGCGATAGTTTTAGTTTTATAATGACTGAGGAACTATTGGTTTTGTTTGAAAAATTCTGATGAATCTGAATTTAATAAAAGAATATAAAAAATATTATATTAGTGCCTTTAAAGGAACTCAAGGACACGTAACAATAACTAAATGTATGCTGTGTGTGTGTGTGTGTGTGCGTGTGTGTGTGTGCGCGCGCGTCTATAGATGCCCAGCGATTGGCTGGCAACCAGTCCAGGATGTAACCTGGTTCTTGCCCAAAAGTCAACTAAGATCTGCTCCAGCTCCACCAGCCTTAGGAGGACAAATGCAATAGAAAACAGAAGGATTTATTAAAACACCGTCTGTGCTCTATTTCCCCGCCCCCCCTCCCCTAATATTTACAACAATATTCCACCAGAGGTAGCTGTTAGACATTACTGCAGTCTAAATCACGTATAAACTAATATGAAACAGTAATAGGAACATACATAATATAGTGATTACTTTTCAACCTAGACAACTAAATAAAATAGTCGGCTTAATCATGATCTATATTTTTATCATTTTAAAGATCCCCATTTGTGAGTGTGAGCCACAGGGTTATTGCTGTTTCGAGGCTATTGTGCATAGCAACCAAGCAAGCCAATACCTGAGCAACCAGTCAACAAGAGTGCAGGTGACCGGATGGTGCCTCTCAGAGCACCAATATGGAGACAGGATTGAGCACAGTAAGGTGTGAATGTGAGCGCGAATGGTTGTTTGTTTATGTGTGCCCTGTGATTGGCTGGCGAGCAATTCAGGGTGTACCCCGGTTCCAGTAGGCGAAGTGCCCCTCCTCCCCCCCCGTCTTTCTCCCACTTTTCTGTATGTGGCCCTCAGTGGAAGAAGTTTGGACATCCCTCGTAAGCACTGTTAATTAACTTGTCTAACCCATCCCACAGAATACAAATTCATGTATGGGCACACCTTTGGTCGTCTGTCCAAGAAAGCTTTGGAGAAGCGTGCCACCAGGAGACCCCCACCCCCAAAAAAACTGAAAGCAGATTTGAGTAACAAGAAGATAAATCTGTCTATACATATGCAATTGTTTTATTGAAATGATTGTCTTTGGACATTAAAGGATGCATTCCAGCATTCATTTCTCACGTCACACCATTGATTATTGCGGGTTATTGTGCAAGTCTCCGTTTGTATATGTACATCAGTCTTCTTTTACTAGCAGTCTATCAAAACAACACAATTTACAATATGGCTTGCTACTGTTTATACCAGAGGATTTCACACATATCAATCTCCATGAGACCATTTCCAAACCTTAATCTGCCTTTAGAATTCATCTCCAAAAACATACATACAGTACGAGATTAGGTGATCTAGTTTTACTCTAATACCAACTGTACAGTATGTATGCAATATCATGCAAATATGGAGGAAAAACATGCAAGGAATTAGCTTCAAACAGTAATAAACACATATGACTTGGACCTGGATCACCGTGAGTTACTTGAATATCACCGCTGTCGGGCAGAAATGTCCAAATTTGGTAAATTTGATATTTTTTCACAAATCGACCCTTGTGAGGATAAGCGGCTCAGAAAATGGATGGATGGGTGGATATTATTAGTCTGTCCCAACTTTGTCTCGTATTTTTACACAATATTAACCATTAAAGTGGTGGAAATAGCCTGAGAACTAATCTATTGATGCTCTTGAACGCTCAAAATGTCTGAGAAGTGTTGTGAAACTCTGCCTATTTCCTCATTCTACAGAAACCATGCGGTGATTGTTTTTAGACAATAACGAGCGAAAAGTAGTGATGTCCATGATAGAATTGAGTAGGCTTTAGTTAAAATTAAATGCTGTAATGCTTCGTTGCAGAAGGATGCTCGTCAGCCTCTGAGGTAAGTTTAAACATTAATATCCGCCTTAATATTAAATCGCATCGCTCATGGCTCTGCATCATTGAAAAAGAGTTTGGGATGATGACGTTACACAGGCGTTTGCTTTCGTGACATATTAAATAGGCTTTTTTGTCTGGTCAGGGGCTCGTATTGACTGTGGATTTTGATGTGCGAGCTGGCACCCGGTGCCATGTTTGTACCATTTTGATCAATGCCCACGTAATAAATTAATGACTGAACATTATTTTGGGCTGATGTTGTGTTGGTGTGCGTGTGTAACAGTATATAATACCAATATAAGGTATAATACCAACTTGAACAAAGTAGTGTTTGGGAACTCAAGCAAGATGGCATTTTTTGTTTCTTTTTTATTATTATTATTTCCTTAAAAGCAGTGGTATTGCTAACCTGATTCCACCTGACAGCAACAATGTTTTATATTGTGAAGGAAAAAAATAATTCAAGCTACAGTATACTATGCTACTTCTGAAATCTTTCTACTAAACAAATAGGTGGGATATGTTTAATATTGGGACAACGCAGCAGTGGTTACAGTTAAATAAATAAGTTAATAAATTACAAAGTAAGATTTACACAGTATCTGAAAAATTATGTGGTGTTGTCTATCTATCTAAAATGACAAAATAAATGGTTAGCTCCTTGTTGTTAGCCGACATAACTAGCTTCACTGGAAAAAAAATAAATGAAAAAATTAAATACGATTATTGATGTGCAGCCACAAATTGCAAAACTGGTAGGATTTGACACAAATAAGGATAACAAAATACACACTGAAAAGTTGCTAAAGCGCTTTGGTGAGCAGTAGCTCAATATTTGAACTAAGTCGACATTGGTAAGGTGTGCTAATGCTGACTTATAATTTGTAGTTTAGTTAAAATTCAAAACCAAAACTATTGGGTGCAACTGGATGAACATGACAGAATAAATAGTTAGCTCGCTTATATTGTTAGCCAACATAGCTAGCGTGACATAAAGAACATTCTATAAAATGAAATATGATTGTTGACCAGCAATCATAACTCAAAATTGCTAATAACAAAAAAGCTACACAGAAAATAATTCAAAGCGCTTTGGTTAGCATTACCATTTTCTTTACCATAGATCTACATTGATTATGGCTCACACTCATATTTAAAAGGTGTTGTTAGCACAGTAGTATGATTCAGACCAATAAGTATTAAATATTCAAACTGGTATAGCTTGACGATAAGTAGAAATGCGAAACTGAACATTTGTGTTTCGGCGCATTCCTTTTCATTGGGTGTACACAATGATTATGACTGATAATTGTAACAAAAAATAAAATCATGATTAGTCATCAAATTAAAGCAGCAAATTAATAATATCAAATTAAAGATGTTTATTGATGTGTCACAACGAGGAACTTTTTTTGATACCAATAACTGAGACGCGTCAACAAAGAGTAGCGAGAGCACTCCAGCTAGCATTAGAATGCTTTTTTTTTTTTTTCCCCCCCACCGGGTCTACTTTGATTTTGGATTATTCAGGAAATATCTGAATAATAACAAATATAAATAGTAGATTAGACTACTGCCATGTTACGACGAGGAATCAAACTGCTGGCAGAAATGTTCCACGGAAATGTAGCTATAACGCATTGGTTAGCATTAGCGTCATCGATGCCATTGATTATGCATGATTCTGGCTAACTAACTGACTCTTATGATTAGTAGTTTGTTTTATAGCCACATCATTGAATATTTTTCAAAGAAGAAAACGACAGCTTTTTAATTGCTGACCCGAGGGCTTTTTTTTTTCCTGCTAGCTTGACAGAGGCTGATGAGTTATGAGTCAGTTTATCAGTGCAGTTTCAACCTTTCAAAAGACATAGCACATACATTTAATGATGAACTTTTTGATAGCTGGCTCAGCGTAGAATTAGTAAATACAGCCACTTCTTGATGAGAGAGGCTGCCAAAGCTGTTAATCTTGTTATTCGTGTTCTCTGTGATTAGTGCAGCAGAACGACTGAGTGCTGTGTTCTTAGCTGTGGCGTCCTCTGGAAGACTTTCTGTGAAAAATTCTCTCTGCAGTCTTTGTTAGACTGACTGCATCAAGGCTTCAATGACCTGATGGACTGAGTCAAGAGTCCAAGGTGTGATCTGTCCAGATGCAGCCACTGTGACGGACGATGGCACCTGGAAAACCAACAATTGGGAGAAACCTAAATCAAGAAGGTACAAAGATTGAATAAATCAATCATAAATCATTTGAAAAAGGAACGTCAATTGAATGACCCAAATGCCACTAGGTGACAGTATTGCTCTGCAACCACCTTTGTGTTTCTACTTCATTATGTGTCTGTCAGGCGTCGAGGGTGAGTAGTTTTACTTTATTTCAGTTTTCTTTTACATTGGCTACTTTGATCTATACTTGTGCAGCAGGGATATATAATGTTATATTAATCATCACCTGCACAGTGAATAAAGGCTTTTATGATTGTTTGGAATCTACAACAAGTGAATCCAAACAATTCACCGTTTTGAAATTGAAGATGACATGGCACATCGTAGAGCCACTGTACTGTGCAGTACATCCATACAAGGTCTTACCCTTTGACTTGACTCTGAGAAGTCGTCCGCAGCCTGGTGGAAGTGTTTGCAGCTCCAAAAAGTTTGGCCCAGCGCAGTCCACCTTGGTAAGGTCTCTCAACCTGAGTACTAGCTGTGGTTCCATTGTCTTTCTCCATGTCCCTGCAGTCCATACTTACTGGAGGTGTAGCATCTAGACAGTTCTGGCTGCAGCCACTCCCTTCAACCACGCATTCCCCCAAATTCCTCCACTCTGGAGAAGTAAACACCACCTGGCTCCTGTTGACCTGCCTTACTTCACATTTCTTCTCACTGAAAGCTGTATTCTGAAAACTATCTTGTAGATGCCCATTGGTCTGGTGGCCTGAGATTCCTGCGAAGGGCGGAAGAGGGGAAACACAGTCCCCCAGTGGGCATGCTTGTCCGTTACGTAACAACCTGGGCTCCAGCAGCAAATCGAGCTCAAAGGGCAAGACGGAGAGAGGCTGCAGGAGAAGCAGAAGCTCATGAAACAAAGGCTGACATCGACCCAGCGACATGGACAGGAAGCCCCAACCGTGGTAGTGTGAAGTCACCACATCTGTGCAGACAGGGAGACACGCTTGAGCAAAAACTGTATGTTTGAATTTTTGACACCCAAGTACAGTGGAAAGATGAGAAAACACACACGGGTTCGAGAGTACAAAAATAAAATTGTGGTAGATGACAATAGCGGTTAGCCTCTCTTGTTTCGGCTATTCCAATCGCTCCTGGTCTTAAAAAAAAATCATACCAGCAGTACCTTGGGACTGACAGTGAGGACCGAGGGCAGCGATGAAACGCCATATTTGTTGCCCAAATCGTATGTCTAATAATGCACTGAGTATAATTACTGTGCGTACTGTAGTATCCGCGTTAAATGTGTGATTTTAAGGGGCTTGCCCTAGTGAGTACATCAGGAGCTGAAGTCGGGCTGCCCGGTTAATTCACTTTGAGCGTTTCGGCGAGAGCTGTGGGCAACAGCAGCTCCTTGGCAGTGCTTTCATTTGTTACTGGCTGTTTGTCATGTTCAATAAACAGCTGCAAATGCATCGGTGCCTGTAGCTCTCCTTGCCCATGTTTAAAAGCATTCCACTGCCTTAATTGCTCTTTTTTTTTTCATTTCATTTGAGTGGTGGCATATGTGAAGCAGGCTTGTACCTCAAACCTTGGCTACCAACACAAAGGGAATTTAAAAAAAGAAAAAAACAACCAAATGATGCTTCATAACTCGAAAAGGCCGTAAATTTGGACACTTGGATGTCAAGGTACAAGTATGCAATACATAACAGTGAATGTGCGCTCACCTTTTTGACTGTGGAGGTGAATGAGCCAGAATTCCAAAGCTCTCAAACTGAAAAAAGTCGAGGAGCCTTTGTAAGTGGCATCTCTGACATTAGAATGACTAAAAACAAGATACAAACTCACTTAAGCAAGCCCATGATGTAGGCCTTCAGTCTCATGCTGTGGCTGCTTAGTTGTGGACACTTGAGGATTTTACAAACCAGGCTGGAGAGAACCTTGGTGCTTGGACCTGTTGCACCAAGGTAAAGGGAGGTTAGTTTGAATGCGCTTCTTTTTATTTTTACGAAACCATACTTTTAAATTACCAGGCTTGGTAGAGACTTCCACTACGGTCCAGGAGGAGTTACGACGCTGACCGATGACAACGTCTAATTTGTGATCTCTGAGGCCATCTTCGAGAATATTCTGGATGGCTGGACACAAGTGATCCAGGACAAGACTAGCCATCATGGCACTCAGATAGCTGTTGCCGAGACGCATCTGTGGTGCAAACAGTAGAACAAAAATCTGGTTATGTTTGACTATGGGGAAATGTTATGGTTTTGAATATTATTGTGTGCGAATCCCTCTGAATGTTCTGAACTCCTGTTTCCACACCATTGTTGCATTGAGCAGAATAATGCTGCACATATGAGTTGGCGTAAGAGCTCAACTTTCCATAGCTGGCATCATGTTTGTCTTTAGACAGCAAA
The DNA here is from genome assembly GCF_024500385.1 of Phyllopteryx taeniolatus. Lineage (NCBI taxonomy): Eukaryota > Metazoa > Chordata > Actinopteri > Syngnathiformes > Syngnathidae > Phyllopteryx > Phyllopteryx taeniolatus. The sequence continues at coordinate 13,551,620 of NC_084516.1, read as the reverse complement.
CTATTTGAGCGTGAATATGCTAGTTACAGCTAACTAGTGCACTCTATTTTGCGTCAGTTGCTTCAAGACATGATTAATAAATAATCAAGTCCACACAATTAACAGAATTACAATCAATTAATCTTATATCACTCTCATCCCAATTGCGAACCAAATGGAATTTAGTATGATTATTATTATTTTTTTTTAAATCAATAACAGATTTTTTTTTTTTTTTTAATTTTGGTAAAATTTGAAACAAATATAGCATTAGCATGGCAAAATATGATGTAACAATACATGGTATTTGCACCATGTCAATGGTATTATGACAGGATTTGCCATTTTTGAAGAATGTCACTTAAGGGAGCTCCAAAAAGCTTTATGACCTGCTGGCCTGGACGGTAATAGACATTTTGTACAATTTCCTGTTAAATTCGCCTTAAAATGCTCCTTGTATTAGTGTACTTAAATGTAAACATATGTACCTTTTCTTTTGGGTCTCTGCTGTTGCCAAAATGAGCTATGATTAAGTCCACTGCCCTGCTCACAGACCTCAGCAAACCTGCACACAAAGATGAATAAGCTGTAAACACCATTGTAATCACAATAATGCATTTTGAATACCTATATTGTGATAATGTTTGATTTTTTTGACCTTGTTAGTGTCTAATGTTGTGGGCGGTAACCATCGGTGGCAAAAATAAGTTGATGTTATACAGGAGGTACTTGGTAAAAAGAAAAGAAAAAAAAGTTGCAGTGCTGCTTCAACTCCTTTACATAAGTAAAAGTGATACCTGTATTAATGATTTTGCACAACGGAAAAAAATAAAATAAAATTGTTTTCCCCCTTTATTAACTTGTGTTGTCCTCATACTAAGAAAGAATAAATCACATAGAGAAGCTCAATCCTGACAGGACGTGACTAGCAACCGGTCCTGCATGAGTACACAGCTACTTTACATTTTAATAGCTATGTATCTGGTAAATGACTTAATGATAACATCTGAAAAAAATACACCTTACCTTTCTGTATGTGTTTTTTGTTTTGTTTTACATTAGACAGATACATTTTTAACACCAGAAGCTCAGTTTTAAATATTGTTTTTTATGTCATGTTATCATCCACTGAGATTGACAAAAAAAAAAAATCGGCCTATTTTGACAAAGTAAGGAGTAGAAAGTACAAATATCTGTTTTAAAATGGAGGGAGTAAAAGTCATCAGAAATATCAATACTTGAGTGACGCACAGATACCTGAAAAGTCTACTTAAGTAGTACTGTTACTACGTATTTCTCTTTTGTTTCTTCCAACCACTGCCAGTAACCATGTACATTGTTGTTGTTAGTGCATATGGTTGATTTGTGACAGTTTTATTTAAGCAAAGTAGTATTTGAATGACAGTAATACTGTTTGTAGTTACTGTAGGTTAACTGCACTGGCAGTATTTTAAAGAAACACATTTCTAAGGTGCAGTGACAAGTTAACAGTTACGTTTTTCTCCTCACTAACTGGGTTATCCCTTAGATGTGAGAATGATTTTTCTCCCTCCATGTCATGCTGGTTTGTCTCCGCAAATGTCACGGTGAATTCTTTATGCATGCTGACACCGCCCCCAGGGTCGCATCACACCGACAGAATATTACCGACCATGATTTGTCGCCTTAACATTTCGATCATTAAGGATTTGCAACTGACTTTAAAAGAAAACCAGTGATGCAGATCATAAATCATTAGTGCTATTTGTACTGCATCATTCCTGTGCTCTCACATAGGCCGGCGAACAGATGACTCAGCCAATCCTGTGCAGGAAGAGTTAAAAATAGGTCATGTTTGAGAGGAAGCCCCTTGAGGGCATTGAAGGCGCTGCTGAAGCAAAGTGCTTTTTCCCTGCTCCTCTATATAAGAGCTCCTCATCCGACAGATAATTTACCCCCAAAAGTCAAATCATCCATGCTGATTTTGAGTCCATTCAGCTCCATGTTACACGCTCTGATGTAGTGTCACTCTCACCTCTCCTCTGGAGATGACTGATGGACAGAGACTCATATGGGGTGTCAGGTGAGAGGTCTGTTGGAGGTCTGTCACCCAGCAGTAGCTGTTCATCATGTTGACCCTCAGTGATTCCTTTGAGGCTTTGCTGATGTTGTAGACCAGAAGCAGCAAATGAGAGCAGAGAACCCAAAGAGGAAAGAGGTGCCACCGAGGCAAGTGCACTTGTTAAACTAAAGCTTTGAGGTTCAGGGGTCTGTGGGAGAGGGTTTGCGTGATATGGTTTATTGGTTTGGGCTATTGAATCAGAGAGTATGGACTCAAAGAAGCTCTGGTTCTGGGACTGACCAGGAATTTGATGGGTCTCCTTGGGGGTTGTTAGGCTTATAAGATCCTGGTAGGTAGGAATTCGAACAAACTTGGGCTGGCATAGGCCTGAGAACAATTCTGTACCAGTTTGTAGGCAAGTTCTGTCTTGATATAGCTTTGAGCTGGTATGAGTTCTATCTGGACTTGTTTCGGATGTCCATGGACTATGGTGGGCCTGAAACCACGTGTTTCGGTGGTTGATGCCATCTGGGCTCGGCGTGCAAGTGGAGCAGGTGTCAGAGCTGGAGCAAGCCTCCATGAAGATAGAGCAATGGTTACTTAATGATGACGGCTTTAGTTTAGGCTTTAAGTCTGGTTGGGAGCCACCAGACCTCTTGCTATTATTTTGTTTCATGTATTGCTCCACAAGAAAGCCTAACTGCTGATCCTTGGTGTGACTTTTGTCACTGGGACCAAGAACAATGGGCTGGATTGGTAGCGATGTTGGCCTCTGTGGTTTATTGGAGCAAAAACTTGTTCCTGTATGAAAGAAACAAAAATGTATCACATTACTACAACCATTTTTTCTTGTACCCAAAACTCAAGCACTACACTTACCCTTCTCAAAGTTACATTGTTCCTGGTTCAATGTCAAAGGTTCTTGGGCAGTTGTATAGTTTGTACTCTGGCATGTACAGCTATGGTTGAAGCAAAGAAAACAGGGAATGTGACATCGGTTACGGATGTGGTCTTTCATTCTGGAGGGGGATTTCTCTTTGGAAGTGCTGGCAAGTTGAAAGTCATCGGTCAGCAGATCTTCCCTCTGTTGATCCTAAGAAGGAAGCGATAAAACAGCTTTGGCTCTGATGTCATCGTCATTCAATCTGAACATGTTCTGATGCATTTTTCTATGTAAAATCGCAATCATATCACGTTGTAATTCGTTGTGCCTGGGCTCAGAAAATGGATGGATGGATTTTTCTGTCTTGGCTGACTGATAACTGCTGAACTAGTGAATACTTGTTACCTCTAATAATAGGTAGAGAAAGTCAGACATTTTGTTTCAACCTTACCTCCATGTCTATATGGTCTTGTCTTGTCTTAGGACTGACAAAGTTGGTCTGATCCTCAAGGAAGTCAGTGACATTGGGCCAGTTTGCACCGGGCGACTGGGATGAAAGATCACAGGTCACCAGCTTGTAGTACGTCTGATTAGTCCCAGTGACCAGGGCGGCTTGGCTTTGGAGACAGGCAGCCAGGTCGGGCACCTCAAGAGAAGACAAACCTGGAGGAGGTCGATGTTCAATGGGGTAAAGAGTGCAGTTTGAGTTGAGCTCCTGAGGTTTCAGAGGACTGTGCACACTTTGGTCATCGCACTCACTGGGAAGGGGTTGGAGGTTGAGGAATACGGATCCCTCAGATGACGGAGAGGGGCGAGCCGCCGGGCTGCTGATGTCATGAGGCAGGGCGGGGTTGTTGCTCCGGTTGTACATGGTGCAGAAGTTCACCAAGATCCCATCAGAGCTGCCGCAGGAGGAGTCACTGGCATAGTCGGCTTGACTATTGGGCAACATTTCTGAAGAAGACTCGTGTTGGTTGTGGATGCAGCAGGGGACGTGATTGGGCATTCTGTTCAGTGCCATGACACTAGATCTGATGACATGGAGGGGTTGAGCCTGCAGTAAGTCCTCATGGCCCCAGTCCATGCTCCCGTGGGCCACAGCGTCGTCGGTGCTTTTGTGCCAGGTGGAAGTCCCGTGCAATACAAAAGATGAATCCTCGTGATATTTGTGAAGGTTGTCCCCATCGCTATCCTCATCGTCCTCATCAAAGTCTGGATTAGGAAGAAATGAGTTGTGCGAGCGCTGACTTCCTCTTGCTCGAAACCCTTCCTTTCCAGTTTCTTCTGGTGATGAGGTGGAGATGCAGTCACTAGCATCCTCTTCCTCCTCCTCCACTCGGTCCTCATTGAGGCTACCAAAACTGTTGGAAAAATGCTTATGACTGATAGCGATGGGATGCTCCTGGCTTATCCTGTCTTGCTCTGGGAGGGACGCCGCCCGGGGCAAACCCGAAGAGCCAGGCCTCCTGGCTGAGCCGCACAGGGCCTGGACGGGAAGTTGCCAGGCGGGAAGTGGAAGCAGCGGGAAGTGGCATGCAATCAAGGTGTCCCCCGAGACACTGGACGCGGCAATCATAATGGTGCACGGAGATGAATGATATCCACTGTCATGTTGTGGAAGTTAAAGCCTGAAAATATAAAAACACAGCATGTAGTTTGCTAAGAGGAAGATATATACTTGATGTACAGTTTTACATAGTGTAAAGGTGAAAATGCTAAAAAAATACCTTGCCACATACACGGATCCTCGTTTAGGACAGTACAGACATGATGTTTCGAGGTTACGAACAGCACACAATTAACTGGCCTAATCAAACGGAAATGTATAAAAATCAGAAGAATCAGAATCAGATTCATGTATGTACAGTATTTTTTGGCTTGGCGGTGGTCTGCCCTCTACCAAGGGATATTTTACAATAGTTTTGAAAGTTTTGGTATTGAGTTAAGACAGCTCGTTGATGGTTTCAGCTGCTGAACCATTTTCGCAACAGTTTTTTTTGGTCACCTATATCAAATTCTGGCATGGTAATAGAGTTTTTCCTGGGTGGCTTCCGATGTAGCATCATTTGATCATTTTGCTGCTTTCTGCTGACAGTTAACCTGATGGGTTGTATATTTTTCACTAAAAAAAGAAAATTCCTTGCATTTATATGCTGTGAGTAGTTCTGGAGCTATCTGATTAGGGGGATTTGTGAGCTTGTCAAACACAGCAAACAGAGTGCGAGTATTGTTGAGGTTCTGAAGAAGTGTGAATGTTGCTTGTGTCTATGTTGGAATTTTTCCTTCGGCCTTTTGCTGGTTTACATTTGACTTACAGTAATATGATTCAGACAAACAATTTGAGATGCACTTAGCCGCTAAATGTTTTGAATGTGCAACATGAGAAGCGGTCCAGGGACTTTCCGCTCTGGAGAAACAAATGCCTCTTAAATCCTAAACACACACAGCATCAAAACTTTAGGGTTAGACACTAGAAATCAGTCAAATCCTATGCTGTAGTGTGCCTGCTCCTGCAATGAATAAACTTGCTCTCAGTCTTAATCTGATCCTACCGCAGCATTTCTGTCTTCTACTTCCTCAGCCTGTGTAAGTAGGTCAGCTGCACTGCAGACAATCACTGCCAGCACTGCTATGAGGAAACACGTGTTCACTGCAAACTCACGCAAATTCATTCAAACACCCATTTTACACGCTAAAACAACCGTCACATTGTGGATATAAACCTGGCTGCGACTCATTTTTTCCACACAAGCAGATTTGTTCTACCTGAAAAAAATACTAAACGACTTCCATCCATCCATCCATCCATTTTTTGAGCCGCTTCTCCTCACTAGGCTCGCGGGCGTGCTGGAGCCGATCTCAGCAGTCATCGGGCAGGAGGCGGGGTACACTCTGAACTGGTTGCCAGCCAATCGCAGGGCACATAGAAACAAACAACCATTCGCACTCACAGTCATGCCTACGGGCAATTTAGAGTCTCCAATTAATGCATGTTTTTGGGGTGTGGGAGGAAACCGGAGTGCCCGGAGAAAACCCACGCAGGCACGGGGAGAACATGCAAACTCCACACAGGCAGGGCCGGGGATTGAACCCGGGTCCTCAGAACTGTGAGGCTGACGCTCTAACCAGTCGTCCACCGTGCCGCCCTAAAAGACTTCCATTAAATGTGATATATTAATTCCATGAGAGAAAATTAAATTTTTAGTCATTAATTTTTTAAAACACTATAAACATCTTTTATACTTAATAGTAATACTTTTTGGGTGAAATGGTGGATGGATGATGGATGGAGGGTTAACAATCAAGCAGCCGCAGCAATGACAGCTTCCAGAATATACAGGATAAACAAATTATTTTTCCAGGTCACATCACACGTGTATAGCCACTTGTCGCTAGACAGAATTCATAGGCTCAATCGAAAGTGCCCCATCGGCAACGAAAATATGCCTCATAACCACAAGCGGTTTGTTGTACATCCACCACAGAAGTCTGAGAATTGGAGATCTGGAAGCTCCAGTGTGGAGTTTGCACGCTCTCCCCATGCTCGCGTGGGTTTTTCCACCAGTACTCTGTCTTCCTCCCACATTTCAAAAATATCCTTGTTAGGTTCATTGAAGATTCTGAATTGTCCAACAGGGGTAAATGGGTTTGTTTGTTTGTTTTGTTTGTTTGTCTATTTGTGCCCTGCGATTGGCAGGTGACCAGTCCAGGGTGTACCCTGCCTCTCATCTAAAGTTAGCTCCCCCGCAACCTTGATGAGGGCAAGCACTGTATAAAATTTAATGGATGGGAGGATGGCAATATTAATTTATATTAATTATTAAATAAGGAAAAATTACATTTTTATAACTTATTTAATTCAAGCTTTGTAACACTTTGGAACTGAAATAAAATCGTCAAGCAGATGCCGCAATATAGATGAACAGAGTAAATAGGATAAACAACTTTTGCCAGGTCACGTTATGGATGCGTACATGTCACTTGTTGCTAGATAGAATTCTCAGGTGAAATCTTAACTTCCCCATAGGTCAGTGAAACAAATCTTTATAATCACAGGTGTTTATTCTACACCTACTAAAAAACTACTTAAATACGATTAAATATTAGAAAAATATTGACCCATGAGGAAACATTTTATTTTTGACACTTTTATTATCCATCTATTTTCTATAGTGCTTAATTATCCTCATTTGGGTCACCAGCCATTCATTATTTCATTAGAGACTTCAATGAACTAACATGCATCTTTTTGGAATGTGGGAGGAAGGGGGTGTATTTGATTTTATTATTCTCTTAGATTTAAAAGAATACTTCACAACTGAAATACAACTATTAACTATCAAACAGACAGAGCAATGTAATCAGTACAATATATGTTACCTCACGTGTTTGCATAGCCAGTTGTTGCTAAGCAGAATTAATGGGTTAATGAGGCAATTAGCATATTTCAGCCTCACCCATTGGCTTTTTAATTGACAAATTAGGCATTGACACACACACACTAAGGAAAAATAAACTCAAAACAACACTCTAAGGATTATGAGAGTGATTTACGTACAGTAAATGCATTCATTTTGCAATTGAACCACCACTCTATCAAATATAAATAAATATTAGGGGAAAGAAAGTGCTCATAACCATCAAGTGTGTTTTGTCTGGGCATCATTCATGTAAACGTGTGGAGATAATCCTCTGTAGCACAACATAGTTTATATTTGCGGAAGAGAAAAAAAACATCCCTTCCATGGCAACAAAGAGTAAACAATCTAATACCATACTCATAGGGCTCTTTCAAGAATTGTTTCATCATATATTCCAGCCTCAGAAAATGGGTTAATCTGCTGGGTTTGGTGGCGGAATTCACAATAACAAAGATAATCTGTTGACTGTTTTGCGACGTCGAGGAGCAAAAATGACCTTGTTGTTACTACATCAGATCAGAGAAGAAATGAGCCTTCATTTTGGAATTTCAATCAGGGTAGAAATAACAAGGTAGAAATAAACAATACTAACTCTCTGCAAACATAACACGAAACTGCTTCACTTTGAAATGTCTATTAGGTATTTTACAGTGAAATAGTTGGGATCTTCCCCACATGTGGGATAGTGGTCACCTTCGAGGGCATGTGGAAAATCTTCAATTTCATCGCTAGGGATCGATGAAGGATTGGCTTTTCTTAAAATTGACTTTTTAATGCTTGAATGCAAACATCTGGCTCTCTGGAGTGTCCTCCCAAAACGTGAATGTGACAATGTGAATTAAAACAAACAAACAACTAAATCCTTTATTTGCCCATTTGTGAAAATGTCTGTGAGCAAGCCATTCAGAATTTGGCCGGATTGTGATGTAACAGTGCTGCTAATTTACATAATAACCGTCCTTACCTGGAGTTCTCGAGCCACTTTCAAACGACCGCCCGAGTCCATCCACCCACCGGACCACAGAGAAGCACTATCATGTCAAAGCCAAAATGTAAGCAGAGCTGCATTGGTAGCACTGATTTGCATTAGCATTAGCTTCTGATAACCATGAGATACTCGAATATTTGGCTAAACTGTTGATTAAGGGCACTGTCCAAATACTTTTGTTCAATAGTGCATCTCAAATAACTGCCACACAAAGACATATATATATATATATATATATATATATATATATATATATACATATATATACATATACACCTCCGTAAAAACAAGGTACAAGTGACTTGAAGACAAGTATAATGATAATACTTACAAACAGCCGTCAGTCACAAGTCACCTCCATCCTCTTCCATTAGGGTCACTTTCTTCTGTAAGCATCTAAAAAAAACAACAACAACAAAAAAAAAACAATTGCACGCTTCCGTCCTACATTACGGCACGGTTATTCTGTCGTAAAGTAAGACGTAGATGTAGTAATCGAAAGTGAAACGGTACCGAGCCTGGCGGACCCCCCCATGCCGAAGATCCGCAACACCGACAGCCAGCTGGAGGAGCTGTGACGTCACGAGCCGGTCAACCAATGAGGGGAGCGGGATATCAGTATCCACGACACGTTTGAAATAAATAAATAAATAAATAAAATAAGAATACTATTAGTACTGCTACTATTACAACTAAAGACTATAATATGTAATTTTTATAGCCTAATTATGATTGATACTAAAAGTATCATACAACATAATACAATGAAAAAGATATTTAAAATACAATACAAAAAATGTAAATACAAAATAAAGCAAACCAAAATATATTTGAAGAATACACACTTTAAAAAATAAAAATTTCTCAGAATTATTAAACGTATTTTAATATAGAGCTTTCACATCGTTATTATGTTCGTAGATGTCCCCTAGTGTGGATAAGCAGTTCAGAGAAAGGATGGATTGATGGACAACCAAAATAAAAAGCTGGCCAAGCCTGCAATCTAGTGGCAAGAAACGATACTTGTGGGAGTTGCCTCATGGACACACCATTAGGTACACCTGCATAATGTAATATCATGGGATATTGATCCTGATGTTAAAACACAATAATAACCACATTTCAATTAAAACTACTATTAATATTTTGATGATGCTGCCAAGCTAAATGGCCAAGCTTGTTCATTATTATTTTACTAACTTGGATTAGATCACAGTAGAGCTTGTAGGTGTACCTAATGGTTTGAACAGTGAGTCTTTTTTTTTTTTTTTTTAGATTTACCATAATATAATATAAACAACAGTGCATTTAGGATTATTTTTCTGACGTTAAATGGATAAACTTAATCACAAAATTCCAAATCATTGATTTAAGTTAAAAAGTCATTGTTTCCTGTCGAGAGACAAAAATAGGCTTAATTTGTATACATTTGACTTAAATGTTATATGAAAATCTTGACAAAACGTGTTAAAATTCAACCTAGTGACATTGTTTACAGTAAGTATGTAGCTATAAATACATAAAAGGACAGCTCTTAAAATATTGCATGGGTGTGTATACTTGACTGATAAACAGATTTATACAGTTGAGGGTCACATTTTTACAGCTTTGTTTTTGTAGCCGTGCAGACTAATCAGATTACTTGGGGTAATCTAATCATAAACAAAGAGCCAGTAGCCAAATCTTTATTTCAAGCAGAACACTACTGTTATACAATTTGTTTGTTCTTTGAGTTGATTTGATCCATGAAGAAGAATCTGGTTGTGCCGACACTCGCCCCGATGGAATTTTTTGCATTCTCAGGTAGGCGCTACCGATCAATGCAAACTAGAACTAGCAGACATTCCAACAGCTTCTTCCCTCTTGCGATCAACTTCTTAAACACCTAACCTACAATTCCATTACAACATGCTGGCAATTTTTTGACTTGAGTTCGTTGTCACATTTCTATGGGGCCAATTATACATTAGTCGTGCACTCACTGTAGTTGTCTCGCCACGCTGCACTATTTGCATATCTGTTGTTGACCAATACTGGCCACTCGTGCCAGAGTAGCATCTGCTCCATTTGCACACTGATTGAAGAGTATCTGCAACATTTGCACAACCAACATTGTCCCAGATTATCGCACTACTCGTCACTTTAAACTGCATACACGCCTTGAAGTCTCATTGCCCTTTGCACAATGGTCATTGCACCGGACTATAGCAATATTAGTCATTCGACCTTTTTGCACAATTGTCAAAAATAAATAAATAATTTACCGGTATTACCAGATAACTAGCAACCCTTTACTGCTCAGTGACTGTTTTTTTTTTTGTCAATGTCTTTATGTCTCCAAAGTGTTCTCTGTCAATTGACTGTCTGTTGTCGTACTAGAGCGGCTCCAACTACCGGAAACAAATTCCTTGTGTGTTTTTTGGACATACTTGGCAAATAAAGATGATTCTGATTCTGATTAGCGTTAGCTAACAGTGTTACCCGCAATAGCTTCCCATAAGCGGCACATACTTCAATGTTTTGCTCAATTCTGGTGGTGGGGAAATTTGTATTTGAGGCCGTGTCACTTCATGAACCACATGCAGGAATCCACACGAATTGAAAAAGTATTTTCGGTGATGAAGTGCTGCCTCCACGAGTGAAAATGCAATCGAATAGAAATGGGCGCTCACTTTCAAGAGTGGGGTGGTTAAATGGTTGAATTAGGTAGTGGGGGTGGCTGCACGCAAGCATCATTCATGTGCAGTCTGGATACCAATAACGCAACAAAAAGTCACGAGATTTGTTGGTCATCGTTTTTTTTTTTTTTTGTCACTTGAGGGGTACAAAAAGTACAGCAACAAAGTTTGCAAAACTGAGCAGCGCCTCGCTTTGTTCTATGCCCAAGCTCCGTCCTTTGTCGTCAATATGTCAAAGCATTTTTCCCCAAAAATTATTTAAGAAACCTGGGACTTGTTTTAAATTGAGAAAAAACAAATGTCTCCTTTATATATAATGCCACAATTATTATTAAGTGCAATTACTCATGTTCATGGGTTGTCTTTATTTTTATCCTGTTTATATATGAATTCCTCATTTATTTGTTGTTGCTGCAAAGTGCAATCGCAAACAGATAGTGTTATGCAAACAAATCTTAATATAGCAGGTACTGTATTCATGACCAACTTTTTATTAATTGATTACGCATTTACAACCTCTGCTAAGGAGCTGATACATTCATCAGTATGGGTGTGTATGCAATGATTATGTACAGTATTTATTAAACCATTTAATTTAGTTGGTAATTTTCTCATGACCATGATTAATTTAGTTGTTCTTAATTTAACATTTATTTATCACCTCCACCATCACATTCAAATCCAAGGAGGTAATGTTACTCCGAGCACAGATTTATGTACTTTACAATTGTATTTTTGTTTAGTGCCTCCACCAAGCAAATGTAAAAATTTCATTAATTGTTATTGTATTAAAAACTTGTATCTCAAAGCACCAGTTTGTCATGACAAAGAGGATTGTTCTACTTGGCAAGTTGCTTACGTGCGCTTTATCATTAGTTAATGTACTTGCTGCACAGATAAAGTGACTGCTAATTGGACCCAAAAAAAGTAGCCAATACCAAAATATTAACAGCCTCTCCCTTGTTTAGTCGGTTTTGTGTAATCCTACACAAAAACAAGCACATGGAGGGGAGAAAAAGGCGCAATTACAAGTATAAATTTGATTCAATGACAACACGCTAATGTGAAGAACGGTGACTTTATTATTGATTATTATCTGGTTTATGGCAAATGCCAAAATCTTTGATTAGGTAACCAGGTGAGTGTGTTCAAAGATGACATGACAAAGTAAACACATTTCTCTTTTCCATCTAAAACTGCTCAAAGAACAAGAACACAAAAATAGATATGTTATGAGAGTGGTGAGTGGTTATTGTGGTATTTTGTGTTGTCATACAGTAACTTAATTCATGCAGCTCAATTAAAAAGATACTCACTAATACTATTTGGATAAAATTCCGCTGGGACAAACAGTTGTACAAAAAAGATGTGACATTTCTAGCAGCGAGCAAGCAAAATAATTTGCATCAACCAACATGGTTGTAGCATTTTGTCAGCAGGATTTGGGGGTCAGGGGCTATTGGAATTAAGGGAAGACAATCAAAAACACACAAAAACTTCCCTTTATACTGTTAGTGTGCAATACTATGTTATTACAGGTTCACTGAACTGTAGTTCACTTGACATTTTCTCATGGACGACAAAAAAAAGTACTTATTTACAACTATTGCAGTTTGATGGCTTCCACTCAGTTAACAGTTATGACACTTCACTGTAAAATTAAAATAATACAATGATGTCATCCTTAAACCTGCCGGGAAGTCGGATTATTTCAGAACTTCTAGGTTGACCCAACCGAGAATAACACAAAAAACACATTTGTACTCAGACGTCAAAAGGTACAGACTGATGGATTACTTGGGTTAGGTATAAGGCGGGAGGACGTGGTGACGCGCCGCCTGTCACTTACGGTCTTGGGGGCTACGACGCCAGCAGCGGCTCCCGTTCGGCAGCGGTACTCTGGAAAAAACAACAATACATATTCCTTTCAATACTTCTTCCAACTACTAACATCAACTATGCACAATATATAGTATATTACACACAGACTACATTTAATTATAATAAATATTGTTAATCAAAACAATATCTTATTGATATGCTGAGTATATATTTTATAGAGAGTAAATGTTTTATAAAAAAAAATATGCCCAATATTTATTTAATAAAAACAATATGTATTGATATGCAGCGTATACAGATTATGCAGAAGAAATGTGTGATTTTTTTTGTTATTAAAAAAAAAAGAGTATTTCATTGATATACAGAATATAGATTTTACCCAGGCAAAATCTAATTTCATTTATTTGCAATGTGAATATTTTCGTATATGTAAAAAAAATATGACAAAACAACATTATTCCGTTTTACGGAGTTAAACGGAAACGATGCGCACGAGTGAAGATGTGACTCACCTCAGGCATATTGTGCCGACACACCAGCAACATGAAGACTCCGCCCAGGAGGATGGCGATCCCGATCAGCATGAAAGGAATGTTTATCAGCACGTTCTGCTCCACCACCACAGCGTGCAGCTTGGCCACGGATGAGTCATCGATGATGACGCTCTGAGGGAGGCGGGAGGGTTACAGGCATGACTCCTATTGTTCTTTACTGCCTCCTTTTTTTATTTTGCTGCATTGGAGCTACTTCACTTCTGTTCTATGATTATGTTAATAATGTTTTCCTCTTTTAGTGTGCCGAGATTCTCCTCTGACCCTTCAAAGACCAGTGGGTGGATATTTCTGCCGGAACCTATGCAAATGTGATGGAAACACAGAGTTCTCAGGACTCTTTCAAGCTACCTCTTGAACACCGTGTGTGTGTGTGTGTGTGTGTGTGTGTGTGTGTGTCTGTGTGTGTGTGTGTGTGTGAGTGCGTGCGTGCGTGTTTACCTCATTCAGGTAAACTACAGGAAAGATCACTGTGGTCACGTTTCCAGTTTGACTGAAAAATCAGAACAATAAATCCACAATTAAGGCTGCAAATTTCTAGGAATTTCATATTTCCATTGGACTTAAGGAAAATACTGGGAATAATTGGGAATTATAGAAGTGCAAAATTGCTAATTAGACTGTAACAAGGAAGCTGATGGGATGTTTTTGACAAAGGGCATCCCACAATGTTTTTTTTTAATAGATTTAATGTAAGTAATATTGTTTTGAATTTTGTTAAACTTAAGGCCTGGCGGCCACATCCAGCCCGCCATATCATTACATGTGGCCCGCGTAAAAAAATTGTGGTTCTACTTCATGTTCTATTGGACCCCAATTTAAAAATCTTTCAATAATGTTGAGAAATTGCAACCATTTTAAAATAAGAAACATAGGAGTGACGAAGGCAGGCCGATGCGTTTAGCGTTTGTTTTCAACTGTATGAAAACTAAGCAGATGTACAAAAACTTAGGACAAAATTTTGGCCAAAGAAATTACCAACAGCAAATCATATGAAAACCACAGCATATGAAAACCGAGGTTCCACTGTATATGTAATGATATGATGAGGTGAGGCGGCACGGTGGGCGACTGGTTAGAGCGTCAGCCTCACAGTTCTGAGGACCCGGGTTCAATCCCCGGCCCCACCTGTGTGGAGTTTGCATGTTCTCCCCGTGCCTGCGTGGATTTTCTCCGGGCACTCCGGTTTCCTCCCACATCCCAAAAACATGCATGGTAGGTTCATTGAAGACTCTAAATTGCCCGTAGGCGTGAATGTGAGTGCGAATGGTTGTTTGTTTATATGTGCTCTGCGATTGGGTGGCAACCAGTTCAGGGTGTACCCCGCCTCCTGCCCGAAGATAGCTGGCATAGGCTCCAGCACTCCCGCGACCCTAGTGAGGAGAAGCGGTCCCCCGGTCCTCAGAACTGGGAGGCAGACGCTCTAACCAGTCGGCCACCGTGCCGCTCAGTTATCGCTTAAAAAAAAACAAAAACTAAACTAAAACAAGCAAACAAATACAGAAGATTCAGTTCATGTTAGTATATACGTGAAATTAAAAAAATGAATATTAATATGCGGTGCTAAGGTATAGTGTCATAATGCACATACAGTATGTCAGGATTCTTTGTGCTCATCAAGCGAGAGAGGAATGTATCAAAGTCCATTAATAAAGATAAGGTGGCATTATTAGTTTACAGTTGTGAGTTACTGGCACCCTCTCCTACACAAGTCCAGAACAAGGAATAAATGGTCGAGCGTTATTAAAAACAGAACAAGAAAATTTGAATCAAACGTACTCTGCATACATTTGACTTCCTTACCTGAATGTGTCTATTTTCTCGACATAGACGTTGACCTGGAGACGTTTGGCAGCTTGCAGGACTATTCCAGTGAGCTGCAATACACCATGTAGTTTGTCACAAATATTTGAAAAATAAAATTAAGAAAGAAAAAAAAAAACAATGAGGATGCATTCAGAGCAGGAGTGGGGAAACCGCTAACCTTGTATCAAAAGCTCAAAGGCCAAGGTAAAGTTAACATGGCGGCAATCATCTCGGCTACTGTGCTGTTTACTTCATGTTATCTTTAATGCAGCTTTGTCATAAAAACAACAGGGATATAATATATGATAAGAGCTACTGGGTTATTTTCAGTGGAGGACTGCTACAAAGCTCTCGGAGTTCACCATCTAGTGGTTATGATGAGTGAACGAATGTAGCCAAAACATAAGGTACACCTGCACAACTAGAAACTGCGCATCTGTCCGTTTCAACCTGTAAAGTGCTTGACCTGATTAAGGTTGCACGTGAGCAGGTGCCTACACCCCAGCTGACTTAGGCCGAGAGTCGGGCTCGGTCCCTATTGCCCGTGAAAACGTGCAAAGGCTGAGAACTATGAACAGTAGTACTCATTTGCGGTAGCGTTAAACTGTTTTCCGCCATTTCAATTTTCCAGAATTTTTGGCCCTGGCTAAAATGGAGTCTAGTGATGGATGCACTTGGGCATCCGATATTAGTCACCCCTGACTATAAGAACTTCAGCGCCCTTGTTAGCATCAGCGGTTATGCAAATTGCGATTCCGATACTTCTTGTTAGTTAGTTCTATACTAATGGTGAGCTATTTTCCAGCCATTGGAGACTTTACGCAAGTATATTTGCACAGCGCAAACATGTAGTTATGTATGTGTAGGCATAAGAAAGATGAAGTAGACTAGATGAAGTAGGATCCTTTTTTTTTTTACAGGTCATAGTAGTGGTATTTGATTGGCAGTTGAGCGGCGCGTGGTTTCAGCGCATTCAGTGAACACGCTCACAGCGTTCAAGAGCTGAGAGAACGGCTTAATTTTTCACAATTTTATCATCAATCATTTTAATGTTTTTTTATTTTTTATTTTTTTTTATTTTTTTTTTTAAAATCATAATTGGCAGAGTTGTTACCAACACTCTTCTCTGTGGTGTGTCAAATTTAGAAGACTTTAGATTTATTTTCACTAGAAAAAAAAAATAATAATGGTGGAATTGTATATATTGATGTGAACCCTATTCCTTTTCCATTATTAAAAAAAGTATTCCTTTATATAGTGAGAACATGCTAACTCCACAGATTGGCACTCAAAACCTCTGAACTGTGAGGCAGACATGTTAACCACTAGCTTATCGTGCTGCCTCTTTACGTCATATTTTTTGTGCATTAACATGCATTTTTGGACTGTGGGTGGAAGCCGGAGTACATGGAGAAAACCCATGCAATTATAGGGAAAACATGCAAACTCCACACAGAAGGCCAGAGTCAAGATTCAAACCAGAACCTTAGAACTGTAAGGCAGAAATACAGAACACAATGTGCCATCTGCATTGCATATTCCCAGATCGATAATATTTAGGTTCGAAGAAAAAAAAGAATTTACACTTTATGATACAGTACAAGACCTGGAAACGGCAAAAATTCAGCATATAAAAAGATCATTTGAAACGCATGGTTGAAGATGACCACAATATATCCCACCAGAAATCTTCCCTTCAACTTGTGTATGATGCCGTCAGGGCAGCCGACTACACCACTTCAACCACAATTATACATTTTGAACTTAACTCAATTTAAACGGTGCTCTTTAAAATTTAAGAATAGTTGATACATTATTTCTACTGGCTCTGATTAGACTTTTCCATTGTCAGCCATCTAGTGGTGACAATGTGGCAATTGACAGTTTTGAAGCAACAGAACTTTATCCTCAACCGAGGAACCCCTGTACATTCAAAGTAGCTCAAGAAGAGAGCATATAGAGGGAAGCAAAGAACGGCGATCTAACCGGATTGAGGTCAATGAAGGTCTGGTGATACTCCTTGCGGGGCCTCATGCCGAAAACTGCCCGCACAAATTTCTCATCTCCCTGGTAGAAGTGCGGTGAGGACATTACAATGGGCGCACCTGAACACAGCACAAGATACTGCAATTATCCCAGAAACTGGATATAGGACACTTAAACGTGACGTTTCATCACCTTGTTTGCATGGCTTGACGTTGAGGACGCCCGAGCCGAGGCAGTTGCCGGAGGGGACACAGAAGCCCGCGTTGGAAGGGTTCACCGATGCGTTGGCGAACACCTGACTGGGGGGAGCGAAGCGATACCCGGGAATTCCTTTCACCGTTACATCCTCCTCATACACAGCGTACATAGACCTAAGAGAGAGGATGGCGTGTATGAAAGCAGCTCAGTCTCTAATAAAGATTTTGCTACGGGATCTGGAAAAAAATATGTACTGGTATTTAATTTTAGGTATCATTCAGACAGATGTGAGGCCATCAGGATTTGCCAGTTTAGGCTTAGTAGATTTTTTGTAATGATATTTGGATATTTGACTTCTAAATCCGTCAATGGCAGTGAATGTGTTGGGGACACATTACATAAAAAAGATACTGTTTAAATTGCTTGTATACAAATAGCTGGGTATCTGGAATGCCTGCCAACCCAAAAAGTGTGAAATTACACAACTAAGTAAATCTTTTGTTATTTGACTCGTTCTTAAATTGTCTGTGTGTGTGCGCGTGTGTGTGTTTGTGTGTGTGTGTGTGTGTGTGTGTGTGAGAATGAGCCGTTTTTCTCTGTTACACCATTGTTATGTAACACTGAGGCTAATTTATATGAGAACCGCCTCCACACCGCGTTTCTCCGCCCATGACAGGATCAGCAATACTGGGCGAAGATCCAGAACCACGGTCAAGCAACAGATGGACAACACTGTCTGATACACTATATAGAGGCACAATTACACAGAAAAACACACATGCTATCGTGTCAGGGGCAAAGGTAAGCAGGAGTGATACACCGAAATGAACATTTTTGACAGAAACCGAAAACCGAAACTGGGGGCCCAAGGCCGGAAGCAGACACATTGAAAGGGATTATCAATCAAACTGAATTTGTGCTTTTCATCCCCCCCAAAAAAGCAACACAAAGCACTTTACATGAATTAAAATATAAAAATAAATCAAACCTGCCAATTATTGATTATAAAACTATGCCAATCATTATTAAAATTGCATTTATGGCCATGATTGCAGACCTGCCAACCTATAGAAATTCACTTCCAGAACAATTTGTTTGAACATATTTTTAAAATTATGTCAAGAACATTACCATGGGACAGTTATTTCTGTATGTTATGTATGTATGTTCACAACATAATCATTACTTTATAATTATAATCACAAAAAGATTATGTCTTCAATATTTATTTTACTTTATTTATTGCATCAACCTTTTACTGGCAGACACATTTGCAGCCAAATGACTTGTCTCGCATGCTCTTTCTGTATTTCCCGTATCCACTATTGCTGCTGAAATGATGCAAATTCCCTATTGTTGGACTAATTAAGGTGATCTTACACTCTGAATATTTATTATATTAATGTAATTTTAAATTTCTAGTCCCATTTTCTCAAGTGACATAGCAGCGGTGATATATTAATTCATTTCCAGTCCCTGTGTTTATGTAGCTGTCTAGCGTTATCATATATTTCAGTGTTTTCCTCTATCAACACGTACCAATTTGCCTGATATTTTGCTCTTCAAAGTTGGCTAATCTGCGCTCTAGCGCGGTTCCAGCCAGACTAATGTGACAAGTGTACTGTACCAGCCAATTATTATGTTGCTTGTTAATAGCAAATACTTCTTAACTATGTAGTGTACAAGCTTGCGCACCAGCCGCGGCAAAGCGTTAGAGTTAGCAACAATAAACAACATGTTATTTTTGCCGTTTTATTTTGGTGACAGAAGTCTTTCGGTTCGAAACAGAAAATGCACTTTTGGGGTATTTTCGGCCGAAGAGAATTCGGTGCGTCACTAGTAAGCAGAGCTGCAATTATTTTTATTGGCTGCAAAGATGAGCAATACCTAATAGCACTCGCTTTGTTTCCCACAGTCCCTCACTAGAAGCCAAGCTCTACCCCTTTTGTGTCATGGTAACGAAATCTATATTTGCCATTGGCTAGGCAGTATACGGGCCGGGGTAGCCAGTCGCGCACTTGCATGAGATAGGAACGCCCTCTCATTTCAGCTAGAAATACTAAAGTGTCCTCCTATAATTCTTGATCTTTGGGGAATTTTTTTTAAAAACATTGCAGTGATATGTTGTTAAGACCTGGGAACTGTTTTACATTGTAAATAAATCTAAAGTTTGTGTAAGGCATGGCACATTTACGAAGACAATCAATTACCGCAATTTCTTGTGTACAATGCTCACCCATGTATAATACCCACCCCCAAAGTTGACCTCAAAATTCTGGAAAACCCTTCTACCTATGTATAATGCATTTTTACAATGCATGATTTTGCTTCTACGCATATGATCAAAACGAATTACTATCTGTATTTTGTTAATTTTTTTCAAAAAATTATTCTGAAGTTAAGCACTTTATATGTACATGTAATACTTTTTTTCTTTACTTGCTCTTATTTTGAAATTCGCAGCCCTACTTTTATTTACTAAATGAGAAAACACAGTTGTGCTCATGTTTGATTACCCAGGGAGAATTGTAAGATGTGTACAATTCTTTAAAAAACCATGAAGGACCAGGCAAAACACATTTTATTTTAATGGGATTCAAATTAAACTGTCAAGCATCTCAGAAAAGCACTGTCATTAAACAAAATATAAAAAGAAATTAATTATAGTTGTTGTTCAGTCATCAGTCGTATTTAAAAATATATATATATTTCACAAACTCTGCCTGGGTATGTAAACTTATGAGCACAACTGTACATATGCAGTCATACATACCCCTGGCATATTGGAATGAAAGTGCAGGCTACACCTTTTTCATAAGCTCTAAGTGGCGGGAGCATAATAGAATGAAAGTGTACAACTTTTTCAAAACCTCTCGGGGGCGGTGGCATATTAGAATGAAAGTGTACAGCTTTTTCATAACCTCTAGATGGCGGCATACATTTATAAAATGTGAAAGTTTTTTTTCATTTTCCACTATACCTATGTATAATGCGCTCTGTTGACTTTTGACAATTTTTTGGGGAAAGAATGTGCATTATACACAAGAAATTACAGTATGTTTTTCCTCGTTTTGAGTCACAATGGAGTAATTCCTGCCAGGAATGTAGACTAATTAATTTCATTTGTCTTGGTTGTATATAATTTAACATGAACCAAAAAGTACTGGAACCGTCACACACAGCCCACCTCTGCATAATAATTGTTACAGTCCTGTCCTCTTACTTCCTCCTCTGTGAACCAGGAAGTAGCCTGCTAAAATACGGATGGACAAACAAATAATCGCCCTTCACACTGTTTTTCTTACTTTACTTACAAAGAGACAATTTAGCTTGTAACATGTTGAAACGTAACACTGTTAGATTGTCCCTCTTCAGGGGTCTATGATGCTAATTCCTCTCCTTTTAAATCACTCTCTCTCCTTTTAAATCACTCTTGGAATCTCAGTTTGAAAGCATGAACAGAGAAATAGTTTTAGGACGTGCTACAGTATATATAAGCAGTAAGCAAACAAGAGACCTCATTCATGAGGCTGCCTAGCCAGACCAAATCAGTAATGAATTATCTCATATCCAGACCTGGCTAATGGAGAAGGAGAGGTTTCCTAACTCAATCCAGACAGTGAGATAAAAATAAGGGAATAACAGACTGAAAACATTACAGTCATTGTTGACTTCTCGATGCTTCAGCCATGTGTTTTTGCTCCTTGGCTGATCTGAAGTCATCTGAACATTTATCTTTGTTAATTAACTTTAAAAAGGTAAATTTCAACTTTGGGGATATTGAAAAAAAAAAAAAAAAAAAGTAATAAAGGCATGCAAGTGTTGTTTAAGCCACCTGCACAGGTCTGAAGAGAACATGGAGAGCTTTTCCTTCTTTGTGAGGACCGAATGGAAAGAGGCGCCGTTGGTTCCGTTGATCATGTTGCACTCATCAGATGTCCACCAATTCAGCGAGCTGCGTGCATAAACAAGCACATAAACTATAGAATTGTATGTATGTTTGCATTTGTTTATCATGAAGGAGTATTAAGGCCCCAAGTTAATTAAACCTTAATTATGAAGGGGGAAGTTATAATATTTCAAGAATATATTTTTTGTACAAGTTATTGTACAATTGTACAATATCCAGATGTAAATAATCGCATAACTACAAATATGGTCATTTTCCCAAACGCGATCAATTGTTTGTTCTGTAAACAAGTCTTTTGATAATTACAATATGTTCTTATATTTCTTTTTTTTCCCAACAACTGAAAATTGTGAGCGGCCTAACTGATATCCATTGTTCCTGTGACAGCAACAAGAAAGTTCTATCCTATAACACGACACAGCAGTTAGACCCCAACAGCCATGCATACCATCCTCAATAGTGCCTCACAAAGCCCTTTCCTACTGTTGTAATGTAATATAATTAAATATTGGTTAAACCATTCCAGGTTGACGACCCAAGAGGCCTTTTTTGCATTTCTCGTCTTTGACGCAGGTGACAAATTCCTCCTTTGACAGGCCTTTCTTCTTTGTGCCTTTACTCTAGTAAATCTTAAATCTTGTTAAAGTATGACTCACAATGTTTTAAAGACACTACTTTATTCTATATAGAAGAGTATAATTAGTATTAATAATATTCTGACTTTTTCCTCTCAATATTACAACTTTATTCTCCAAAAACGACATGTCATGGAGCTTCACCAAAACAGGCTGCTACATGTGATTTAGATATTGTATTTTGTCTTTAGACATGGTGAAGCAGCATGTGGCTCATTATCCAATGTTATTTTTTAATGCTCTGTTTCAATTAACTGCATACAAATCTGTCAGCGATCACATGGCAGCTCAATTACAGGTATAGCTAAATAAATTACATATCATGGAAAACGTTTCAGTAGTTAAGTTCAAACAGTGAAACACAGAGTATTATATAGATTCACGACACACAGGGTGGAATACTTTTATTTTATATTGTAATGATTATAGCTAACACCAACAAATCCCCAAAATCTGTCACTGAAAGAAATTAGAATATCACAAAATAAATTGATTGAAAATCAGAAAATGAAAATGAAAGCATGAAATGAATGAAAATGATTTTAACAAATTAGCCTTGTGTAAAGTATTTTCCTGATGAATGAATCTCTTACTGTGAGTTTCTGTTTTTTAACTGTACTACTGAAATAAATGAACTTTTCTATCATATTCCAATTTACTTGAGCTGCACCTGTAGTACTGAAGGCCAGAGGACAAAGATGTTCAAAATGTTCTTGATAACTCTAGAACCCCTTTATAAACCACATTTGCTATTTCGAAGTGATTATAGAGCAGATAAATCGATAAATATGATTCAGAATGCGCCTTCTGCTTTTTGCATCGAGTGCTTTCTGCTCCTTTCCGCTCTATCCGGTGCTGTGACGTAACACGAGCCAAACAGCCTGTTCATTCGGCATTGTGTGCTATTGTTCCATGCTGTTGCTCCTGTCCTTGTGTATTTGTTGTCGTATGATTTAGCAATTTCACGATGGTTTATTGTGTGGCATCTGGTTGTACAAATGGTTCAGGCAGTGGGAAAGTTAATCAACAGGGGTAGAAACGTGTTCAGCTATGGGTGCCTAGCAAGCATTCCTTTTTACAGCTTTTTCTGTTGTGCAGTTGCTACTTGGCTGCTCGTTGTCGTCATTGTCAGGTTCCAACCTCCTAATTGGCTCGAACATGTACGGTTTGACGATGACAAGTTCAGCTGGGTGCTCTTGTACGTCGAAATCCTCCTCCTCCTCATATTCCAACACTTTGCTCGCCATTGCATCGAGAGTGTTTGGCAATTGCAATGTCACTTCCGGTAGCCTTTGCGGTGGATGGAGTAACTACACGCCAGCGTCTCGAACTTCGGGTATGCTCGGGGAGTGCTCAATACGCGTAATAAAAACCTCATTTTTAGTTAAATTACAGTTGACAACTTGCTGGAAATGACGTGCATGTATTACATAACATACCAAAAATGCAAAAAATGAATTTTAACTGACCACATAACATCGTTGTCCTCTGACCTTAAGAGGGACAACAGTCAGAACAAGTACACTGTATTCTGCACATTTGCTCTACACATTCACTCCTCCTCCTTGCAAAAAAATACTATAGAAAGACAACATTTGGCTGTTTGGTTGTTCTGCAGTGGCTAATACAGTAATGTAGGAATATACTACCACAACATTACCATTTCTGACAAAATTATGACGAGGCTAGACTTGTCCTTATATCACTCATACAGATAGAGAACTATGTTCCAAATCAGTGACTCTCAAAAGAGAGTAGAATCACTGCCTAAGTACAGTTCAATTGGATTTAGGGTTTAAGTTCAATATACTTGCATTTAATCTTTCAGATCTGATTGTTTTTAAATATTTATTCAGGTACAATTTGTTTTTATTTTTATGTGTAGTACATTTTGATTGAATCTTTAAGTATTGTTTTGTTTTTTACATGTTCCTATATTTCAGCACATCGTTATAAAGTTCAAGCTGTGCAAAATGTTACAGTGGCTTACAGTAATATGAAATACAATTTTTAGCGATAAACTCTCTGTCTTGTTTTTGATGAACAATCGGGCCTACTACGCTACTGTATTTAAATGTTGGTCATGATGGCAGTACTGTATTTGCAAAGTTAATTGTTTTATAAGGTGGTACTTAGTAAAAAGCTAGCGAACCACTCTTCTACACTATATAAAAGAAAATGTTTGGGAAAATTGACTAGTTAATAAAAACAACAAACAATAACCTCACGTCACCCCAAGCAGACTAGGAATTGTCACACTGATATGACTTAACTAAACACCATCTGATTCAATCACATTCTCACTGATTGATTGTTGATTGGATGAATAAGGCATGATAGAGGTAAGGTAAGTGGGTACGATTACCTTTGATTGTTCCATGTATCCACTCGAGCAAAGTCCTTGTAGTCCTGCTGGCCCGTGAAGAACACGTATTGTCCATCATTAGTCGCATTGCTCTATAATCACGTCACAAAGGGGTCGTGTCAACAAAACACACAAAGCTAAGGACAAACAATAGATTAAACTCTTGATGACTTTTCATGATGTAAATTCTCAGGTCCGTGTGATTATTGACCTTGTAGAACAGTCCAAAAACAGGCTCCACGTCATGTTTGAAAGCGTGGATGACTTTTAGCAGAGCGTCTTCGTATCCCCACAGGAGCTCTCCCACTGTACGTGTGGTGAACAGGCCCTCGTCTTTGTTCGTCATGTAGGTTGAGATCAGCTTGGCATAAAAAGGCTGATGCTTGAACTTCTCCATCACCGTCTAAACAGGAGGGAGGAACGGGAAAAGAGTGTATTTTTCTCCTCTTGGGTCAAACTGACATAATAAGTTAGTTTGTGGTCAAATGCAAAAGTAGGGAGCGATGTTCACCATAGCAGGGATGTTAATGGTCCTGATGAGGTCACTCTCTGGACCCCGCGACATGTCACGCTGGAATATGTATGTCTTAGTGTTGACCGCTGCTACTTTGGTGCCATTATCCTGAAAGCTCACTTCTTCCATAGGCCGGTACTCTCTGGGTTAAACAAAAAGAAACGAAATAATAAGCGGGTTAGAGTGGAGTGGACATGGAGGAGAACCCCCTCTTTATTTTGTTGCAGTATTTTCTCAAACATAATAATAAAAAGCAGTGATTCCAATAATATGCTGCGGGAAATTACCGGTATTCAATTTCACTTAAACCCTTATCTCCTAAACCAAACAATTCTTGAATAAGCGGCAATAAACTGCCAAGAAGGGTTTTCAAAGTTGCCCCCCCCCCCAAAAAAAGAAAAAACTAAATGGAAAAAAAAAAGTTGAAAGAATATTGGTGGAATTTTTTTCGATTTTATTTTATTTTATTTTTTTAAATCCATGAATAGATGAATCCATGGGTGCTGAACTGCAAGTGCACAGGGGTCTACTGTACATCAAAACCACTAAGTGATGAAAAGAAAAAAAAAGTACATGGCACAATACTTTAACAGTAGATAGTCTCATGTAAAAAAAAAAAAAAAAGGATCATGTCTCAAGTTTGAAAGAGTTGACCAGTCTGTTTTCCAATTTCTCAACCTGTTACACGTCAAACAGAACAAAGAAAGCAACAAGTTATTTTAAGATATTTCATTTCATATCAGAACAAGATGACAATCTTGTGTTCATGAAACTCAATCTCTGAAACAGTTCATTTATCAGCACTTTTACTAATTGAATAATAGGCATACTTGAATGTTAAGTGAACCACTTGTTACTGTATTTAATTTAATTCTTTGGACTATATTACATTCCTTGAAAACTAGTTGTACTACAAGAGATTTCGAATGGTAATTTTCGACTGGATATTTCTATTTATTATATTTGTATTCATCTTTTATTAACGGTACTGTGGTTTTTCTATGTTTCATAAATAAATGGAGAAAAGATAAGCAGTTCATCAATTTCATGCTATTTTGAGGAAAAATACTATATTGGGATATACAGCCTTATCAGGATCATGTACCTATATCACGATACAAAACTATTGTCCATATCACAGAGCACTAGTTACTTGGTGTAAAACGATTGACCATCAATGATATAGATGACCAACGATACATTTTTTTGCAGACAATTTGCATTCAAATGAGTGTAATTGGATAATTTGGGAATCACTGTACAAACAGAAAGCTGCTACTCTCTGCTGTTGAATGCACCCCTGCTATTTTATGGGGAATATGGGGTATTTTACACCCGTGCCCTCTATTCTGTTGTGTAGTTTTTCCACACTTACCTGTAAGTGTATGGTCCAATCTCCAACACAGCAGGCCTTTCCCCGTCCAGCATCTCCAGGGGATTGGTCAGGTTGAAGAAATAAAACTGCATGTAGATTGGCGCGGGTGGATCCTCCCAAGCATCGAAGGCGTCGCTGCCATTCTTTAACACAATTTCCTGAGAGAAGTTTAAGCTCGGTTGAGAACATGTGCAGTTCCGTACGAAAAAAATAAATAAATAATAGATGCTGACCAAGCTGAACGTGATATCACGAGGGTAAAGAGGTCATAGTGTGGCAGTATTTTACAACAAAATTAGGCCAGTGAGGGAGGTAACAAACGGCGGGTTGTTTTTAGTCTTGAACTTTAGCCAGCCGAGACCATCATTTGTGTCGCAACTGTCATAGACAAGACAAGGCTACTGAAATGTCAAACGTCGGATGGCGTTTGCTTACCTTTTCCACCACTGACTCGACTAGTTTTGGAAACACGTTCGACAAGGCCAGCGCGATGCCCAGGATGAGAAGTAAAAACGAAAACAATCCGGTTGCGTAAATACAACATGATTTAAGCATGATGGGACCCCACTGAGTGGCGTCTAACGGTGACAAGTGCCGCTAATAAATGACAGCGTCCGACGGCCCTCACGTATGTTTTGATACACCCGGAAGTCGCCTGCGCAACCAAAGACCAACTACCGCAATGTAATAATTCACTGCTGTAACTTCCTGTTTCTTCGCTAGTCACCTTTTCTTGCTGTATCTCCCCAAATGCCTCATATTCGAGGAATACAAATTACATAACGCACACGTTTAATTGTTTTAATGTATTTTGTTTCCTAGCGCCTAATAAACTGTTGATGCAGTGACGTTTTTTTTTAAACTAAACTTGTTTGTGCCCGTGTACCAATTTTACCGATTATTAATCTTTGTATGCAATCACGTTACACTGTACCCTACGGGCTAGTCATTTTAAATTTTAATTCATTTTTTAAAAATTAGTATTTCTTCCAAGGAAACGCTAATTGCATTTTAGAATTGCCATTTTCTGTGTAAACGTTTTATAGATTTAAAGATTTAACAGCCTTCAGTGATTTATTTGAAATAATTAAAATTCCTGTTTTGTTTTGTTTTGTTTTTTCCATTGTTGGAGGTCGCCTGACAAAATACATATACTGTGCAGTATAATAAAAAAAAATTGTGTGAGTGTAAGGGTAAAATATACGTTTAAACATTTAAAAAATGCATTATATCAGCTACATCTCAGGTGTAAAACTCAGGTAAGGGCCAGATCGGACCCTCCATGACATTTTATGCGGCCCGAGAAAGCTTGCCACAATTTCTATCCTCGACTTATGTACAAAACGAGTTATCCATCATAAAAACTATAATAATCAAATGCAGGGGCAATTATTAGGGTTGCAGTGCGGCTGCGCTTCCGGCCAGCGGACATCATGGCTACCAATGTTTTTTGCGTTTTGTCAAATCTGTGAACTTGTTTTAAACGGCAACATTCCACCCACATCCTCTCGCCCGAAGATTGCTGGTATAGGCTCCAGCACGCCCGCGACCCTAGTGAGGATAAGCAGTACGGAAGATGAATGAATGAATGAATGAATGAATGAATGAATGGGAAAGTCTCACAGGCACCTTATGCTGACATTGACTCAGAATCTCCACTAGAGGTCAGTGGTGTCCACATGTGCACAAACAACATACAGTGCTGGGGGGGAAAAACATTACCTATGACCTTTTTTGTTAGTTTTCTTTTATTTTATTTTTTTATTACCATGTTTATATTTCCTCTAAATGACATTATTTGTAATGTGGAATTTGGGACCTGTCTGTAGTTTATAGAATAAAACAAATGCTCTTTTTACTGAAACAAAATCTGAGAAATTGATCATTTTGCAGTGACCTAATTTCTTTCCAGGGCTCTATGGTCGTTTGATTTTGTTTCTCACCTTTGTTTTATTGATATATTTGCACTCAAATTACATGTTTGCGTATGTCTTTGTGACAGATTGTGAGGTTGCAACAGGCTTATCCGAGTTTATCAAGTAAGATCAAGTCAATGCAGTTTTACAGCTTTGACACGTTGCTGCTTGCATCGATACTTTTACTGCAGTGTGGTTACATGCACCAACTAACTCGCATAGTTTCAAAGCAAAACAACAGAAACGAAACGCAAATTCTATAAAGGTGCAAATGCAGAATGAGTCAAGCAGACAGACTAAGGCTATGCTGTGTTCTTATGGGGTTCCCAGTAGCCATGTCTCAGTCAAGAACAATATGTATGGCTTGTTCAGGACTGGTGCGCTGTTACTTTTTTCAGCCCAATTCCAAAATATAGTGGTGCCTTCAAATACGAGTGAACCGATTTGTGAGTTTTGCCAGATACGAGCTGCCGTTCTGCTGATTTTCTGTTTTGACTTGCGATCTAACACTTCACAACAAGAAGCAGTTTGGCAGACAGTCAACAAGTCTTCAAAATGACGCTTCAAGCTGTTCATTGCCACTTCCAAGTAAAGTTTACTGTTTAAGAGAATTACATTTTGTGTATTTAAGACAACCACATAATTTTGCCTTTAAAATCTACCACTTTAACGCGAACGCCTAAAAACGGCTTAAACAGGCTAACGGATAGCATTGGTGATATTTGAACACAAACGGTTGGGCAACACATATTATTATATATTATTTTTCCTTGGCGAAGAATGACGAATATGACTTAGGCTTACTGAGGACCTGAGACAATCTCCATGTATATCCATCCATCCATCCATTTTCTGAGCCGCTTCTCCTCACTAGGGTCGCGGGCGTGCTGGAGCCTATCCCAGCTGTCATCGGGCAGGAGGCGGGGTACACCCTGAACTGGTTGCCAGCCAATCGCAGGGCACATAGGAACAAACAACCATTCGCACTCACAGTCATGCCTACGGGCAATTTAGAGTCTGCAATTCATGCATGTTTTTGGGATGTGGGAGGAAACCGGAGTGCCCGGAGAAAACCCACGCAGGCACGGGGAGAACATGCAAACTCCACACAGGCGGGGCCGGGGATTGAACCCGGGTCCTCAGAACTGTGAGGCTGACGCTCTAACCAGTCGGCCACCGTGCCGCTTCTCCATGTATAGTATATCTATATTTCTGTAGTATACTGCCCCCAGGTGGCCAAAGCACGTTGTCTATTGAATGAAAGCAAAACATGATCACGTTTGTCTGTTCCTTCTGCTTCTGACCTCGAGTTCTGCTACTTTGTTTCCTGGTGCCTGTGGCTGTTGGGGATTCTGCTACAAAGACAGTGAAGTCTGTTTCTCTGTGAATTGGGAATGAAGGCAACAATCTGGTGTGAGCATTCCTGACCAGCTATCTGTGGATTTCGGAGTATTACGTGACTTTGGCCCAAGACTACGGTGGCCCTGAAGTGCAAAACACAAAACAATAACGAAGCACAATAGCAAATAAAAAAACTCCCGATGATCCTACGCCCATGGTAGATGGAAAACGGGGCCTAGTTGAGTGACCAGACAAAGACGGCTCATAGACCCATTATGATGATAAACACAAATGGACCTAGGTTTCTCTTGCCCAGATGTGGGACACCGGGGCCCCCTTCTGGAGCCAGGCCTGGGGGTCGGTGCTTGAAGGCGAGCGCCTGGTGGCCGGGACCGCACCCTTGGGGCCCGGCCGGGTGAGTTAGCGCCTTTGGTGGGGGAAGATGCCGGTCCGACCTGGGAGACACAAACTTATTGTAAGGGCCTGTTGGGAACGTCTGGCAGAGTCTCCTGTCAGAAGGAGCTTCACCTCCCAACTCCGACAGAACTTTGCCGATGTCCCTGGGGAGGCGGGGTACATTGAGTCTGAGTGGACCATGTTCCGTGCCTCCATTGTTGACGCTGTTGATTGGAGCTGTGGCTGTAAGGTTGTCGGTGCCTGTCATGGCGGCAATCCCAAACCCGTTGCTAGACACCAACAGTGAGGGATGCCGTCAAGCTGAAGAAGGAGTCCTATAGGGCCGTTTCTGCCGTGGGACTCCGGAGGCAGCTAATGGGTACCGGCTGGACAATTCCACCTACATGCCTTCCCATGAGGAAGCAGAGTCTGGGGACTAATTGTGGACACAGCCACATCCCCACTTATGAGAGGGGCATGCACCCTTGTGCAACCACATTATCCCAGTTAGTTCTACTTCCCCTCTTGATATTTTTTCCCCCCTCAAATGATTTGTACAGGATATATGTCAAATTATGGAGGAAAAAGTTTGGTTGTTTTATCATGGTCTCATTTTTTATGTATCACCTAAACCTGGCATTTCAACAGCGTTGTGTAGACTTTTATATTCACTGTCCAATTACGTGCATGATCGCGGAAGGAATTAAACTCCGAAGTCAAGGTACCATATTACGGTGTAGACCACTGGTGTCAAGCTCAAGGCCTAGCCAGATATGGCCCACTACATCATTTTACTCGATGTGGTCCGTGAAAGCAAATCATGTGTGTCAACTTTCATGATTCTTGCTAAAATCTCTATCAACATTTTTAACTTTCATATTTAATAAATATTGTTGAGACAGCTGAACAAACTAATAATTGTCCTTGAATTCTGATTTCAATTATTGCATCATATGATGAAGCGATTTACCATTTATATGGTTTCACAGTCGTAACGACCCACTGAAGGAAACCGTAACTACAACGTGGCCGGTGAAAAAAAATGAGTTTGACACCGCTGGTATGTACTTTTTTGTGACATTCTGTTTGTTTGGTGGTGTGCCATATTTTTCTACAGTATATCATGTCAAATATGTGCCTTGGCTCAATAAAGGTTGGGGAAACTCCGTTGTAATGCGAAGCAGCAAATTCCCCGCAAGCAGATCGTGAATGGAGCACAATGGAGGGCACGAACGCCCCCCAGCCACCGGGCCCGCCCACGCCCTCCACTCCTCGGTCACGAGAGCCCGTGTGACGTCACACTACAGAGGCGGCCAGCAGCCTTGTGCGTGGAGGGAGGGGGGAGGGGGGCGCCAACAGCCCCAACTTTGAATGTATGCCGGCCCAGTGTGTCGCTCGGTCCGCCCGCACTGTTTTCTTCTGCTTTCTCTGCATCCTCCCACTCGAGCGGCGGCAGAACAACGACTCGCTGTTCGCTCGCTAATCCGCTTTTTGGCTCCTAAAAAGAGAATTCCGCGACTCCATAAAAAAAAAAAGAAAAAAGAAAGAAAACAAGAAAGGGTAAGTAGATGCATTCTCGGCAAATGAATCGCACGGAATTCGGACGTTCGTTCAAATTGTTTGCTGCAGTCTCGTACTCGTCAAGTGGTTCGGTCGCGGAGATGCACGTTACTTTAGTCTTGTTCGCCTTGAAATGGGAAACTCTTCGTTTACAACTCTTAGCTGGCAGAATACAAAAGGAAGTTAACTTTAACCGGCTTGTGGATTCTTGGGAGTACGTAGATCTGCAAACATGTTCATAATCAGATAAGAGGGTCAAACGGTCGCTGTGCAGTCTGTTTCGAGTAACATTGTAACATTATCAATGGTCACACAAGTGCAAGAAGTTAACCGGTGAAG
Source organism: Phyllopteryx taeniolatus (assembly GCF_024500385.1). Taxonomy (NCBI): domain Eukaryota; kingdom Metazoa; phylum Chordata; class Actinopteri; order Syngnathiformes; family Syngnathidae; genus Phyllopteryx; species Phyllopteryx taeniolatus. The sequence continues at coordinate 13,519,896 of NC_084516.1, read as the reverse complement.
TAAAGCAATCCATCTTTGTGTATGCACTGCTAACATCAACTTTATGCATAGTTCCCTTGAGCATTCTTAACTGTCATACAAGTTTAAAAAGAAGTTAACCTCTGCATATTAATAGGTAATAAGCAAATTGACTTAATGCATATTGCTTTTAATCTAGGGATGCAAACGGGTGGAAAATTCCTAGTAAATTTCTGTAAAGTTCTAATTTCAATGGAAAGTCAAGCTGGGGAATTTTGGAAATATTCCAAATTGGAAACTTTCCATAGGAACTATGAAATTTTAGGAATTTATTCCCTTAAAGTCCCATTCATTCCCACAGCTAAATTAGAACTCTGAATTTTGGAATTCTAGTTTGAATATGGCGGCGCAGTGGACAACTAGTCAGCACATCTATCTGCCTCACAGTTCTGAGGACCCAGGTTCAAATCCGGCCTCCCTTGTGTGGAGTTTGCATGTTCTCCCCGTGCCTGTGTGGGTTTTCTCCAGGTGCTCCGGTTTCCTCCCAAATCCCCAAAACATGTATGGTAGGTTAATTGAAGACTAACTTGCCCGTGGGTGTGAATGTGAGTGCAAATGGTTGTTTGTCTATGTGTGCCCTGCGATTGGCTGGCGACCAGTTCAGGGTGTACCCCGCCTCCGCCCAAAGATAGCTCCAACATGGATGGATGGTTTGAACCTTCTTACAAGTGTACAAAGAAGTCACCAGGTGAAGTACAGCAATTCATATGTGTACTCACCGCTAACGTTGATTTCATTCGTAGTGCGTTTTAGCATTCACATCTGTCAAACAAGTGTAAAAGGTGAAAGCAAGTCGACTTTATGCATAGTGCGTTTAAACTTTCATAACTGTCACACAAGTGCTATACAGTCAGAAGTTCTCCAGTGAAGTAAAGCAATACATTGTGTACACTTCATTATTATTATTTACTTATTGTTGCCATATTGTACTGAGATGCGTGCACTCACTTTTGAACATTGCAACTATTTTTTCCCAAAAAGTTTAATTGCCGCTAAGAAGCAGACAATGAGCAGAATTCTTTTCACATTGTTTCCCAAATGACAAGAAAGGAGTGCAGTGGAAGGCAATCACAGAGTCAATCGTGCGGAACATTTCCAAAACATGGTGCCCATGTGTACGCTGGAGAAGCAGAGACATGACAAAGCTGATGTATGTGGTTCCAAGCTGCAAATATTTTGCCAAGGTCGCCTTGCCTCACCTGTAAAACGCTACATAAGCGCGTGAGAAAGCTGGGGTGCAGAGTTACTGTCGTACATATGGACTAGCCGAGCCATGCAGTTTGACATTTCATTTATGATGTTAAATTATTTAAAATGTTAATTCATCAAGGGTCCTGTTTACACACATTACATGTTTTGACTAAAAGGAAGAATTTTCAAGAGGAAGTAGTTTTTCTTTTTCTTGATTTTATTATAAGGGCATATCACCCAGCTTTACTTTACAGCCATATTTTTCCATATAAAACCTCTAATATCTAAAAATATGTGGTCCCCAACATCAATGTGTGTCTGCTCCTCTAATACTCAATAAAATGCGACCATATTCTCCCCCTGCATTCATTTAAAGAGCCAAACACTGGCAGGTAACTTACATTCAAATAGCCGAGCATTGCATACATGCTTGAAATACAAGCAGCTGCAGGAGAGCCTGGAAACATAATGAAGTAGCCTCGTTGCAAGGATGCAATGCTCACCGGGATACTTTCAGAGGTAAATCATGGACAAGGTCATCTCGGCCAAGAAAAAAATGGCGCTTGCTTGAGGGAACTAAGGCAGAAATACAGTTGCCAGAGATCCCGAAGGGTTTGGAGGTGATTTAAAACATCGGAGGAAACCATAGAAAGCTGGAAACCATTTGCAGTGAGGTTCAAATTAGAATAGCATGTGCTTTGTCTACTTCGGAATTGCCTGTTGCTTGGGGAATAAGTCCAATGTAAAAGTGGGATCAAATTTAAAATGTTGATTTACTTCTGTGCTGCTGGACACCTCAAATTAAAAGATATGTTCGAGAAACAACATTTCAAACGAGTCGGTGCTTCAACATCTGTGTGTTTTTTCCCCCCACCCCTCTTCCTTCTTCCAGCTGGAAGTGAGCAAGCAACTACATGGACTACTAGACCGAACATGAAGAGCCTTAAAGCCAAGTTCAGGAAAACTGATGTAAGTACTAAAACACATGCTCGTGACTAAGAAAGAAGTGCGCGTACACGCGTGCCCACATGGCGGAGGGCCGTGCACGTCTTTGGCAGCTGTGGATGATTTATGGCAGCCTCTCTTGACCTCTGAGCTGCACAAATGATTGATATTTTTGCAAGAAAAACAAAAGTAAACCAAACAGTTTTGAATCAGAGTATGAGTATAATCCATTTAGCCCCCCCACATCCCTAGCCCCTTGTGTGCTTTTTGTAAACAGAAAACACATGGGAAAAGCTCAGTGTGACATGGTATGCTTTGACATCTTTAATTGGCGGTGCCACGAGAAAGGTAGCACTTCGAGAAAAATAAGGTCACAGTCAGGGGATGAGGTCGAGAAGCCATGATTGATGGCGTTGGAGCGGTGTGAAACAAAAACGCAGCAGAAACCATACTTCCCTGAAAGTTACTCACTTAAGAGGACCACAGTGTGGGAATGCTGGGCTAAATTCCAGCAAAGGCCACAATACTGCAGTTCTCTACTTGCACATTTCACCCTGCAGATGATTAATCCATCTTTTGGCAAGAATGCATCTGTCTCTGCCTCGCAGTCTAACATATTGAACACTCACAGGAAGTGAGGCGTCTCCACTTGTCTGACTCATCCGCTGTCATCGTGGTGTTGGCGGCAACAGAGCTAAACAGCAAACAGGAAAAGTCTGGAAGTTCCTGGTTAACTTGGATTCTCAAAGGAAGTTTACGAAGTAGAGGATTGGTGAATGGAGTCAAGAATGTTTACAGCGTGTGGTTGGGTAATGTGATGAGCACAATAGAAATGAAGAGTCATCTTTTCTAGGGTTGTCCTAGTCGGTGGAGTAATTTTCCACCTTGACTTAGTCATGACCAGAGGTGGGTAAAGTAGCCAAATATTGTACTCGAGTACTGTTAATATATAATAATAAGACTCAAGTAAAAGTCAAAAGTAGTCCTCCAAATATTTACTTGAGTAAGAAAGTACTTAGTGAAAAAACTACTCAACTAAAGAATAACTAATGAGTAACTTCCATTCATCCATCCATTTTCTACACCGCTTATCCTCACTAGGCTCACGGGTATGCTGGAGCATATCCCAGCTAAATGTGGGCGATAGGCGGGGTAAACCCTGAACTGGTTGCCAGACAATAGCAGGGCAACCATTCCCACTGACATACCTACCGACAATTTAGAGTCTTCAATCAACCTACTATGCATGTTTTTGGGATGTGGGAGGAAACCTGGAGTACACGGAGAAAACCCACGCAGGCACGTTCCTCAGAACTGTGAGGCAGATGTGCCACTATTTATTTATTTGTTTGTTTGTTTGTTTATTTATATTGGAGTCCACACAGGTGGCACGGTGGACGACTGGTTAGAGTGTCTGCCTCACAGTTCTGAGGAGCGGAGTTCAATCCCCGGCCCCGCCTGTGTGGAGTTTGCATGTCCTCCCCGTGGCTGCGTGGGTTTTCTCTGGGCACTCCGGTTTCCTCCCACATCTCAAAAACATGCATGCTAGGTTAATTGACAACTCTAAATTGCCTGTACGTGTGACTGTGAGTGTGAATGGTTGCTTGTTTGTATGTGCCCTGCGATTGGCTGGCAACCAGTTCAGGGTGTACCCCGCCTCCTGCCCGATGATAGCTGGGATAGGCTCCAGCACGCCCGCGACCCGAGTGAGAAGAAGCGGCTCAGATAATGGATGGATAGATGGAGCCCAGACACACCTGGCACTGTCCAAAAACCAACAAGACAAGCCCTACAGAAACTTTATTTGCTTTATTCACTTAAATGACTGAATTAAGAAGCTGTTTGCTGACTTATTGATAGTGTGTGTGTGTGTGTGTGTGTGTGTGTGTGTGTGTGTGAGAGCGAGAGAGCGTGTGCCAGAGAGAGAGAGAGAGAGCAACTACTTACCGCAAGGTGTTTTGTTTTCTCAAATTAGAAGTGGGCTGAAGTATCCATGTTTGGGCAGTCATAATTTAAGATTACACTGCATGACAAAGCTGTTGTTTTTTGGAGTCTGCAACGTAAACACTCAGTTTTTTTTCCCCCCTAAATGAGTGACTTTGATTGCCCCACGAAGGCTTTGTGTGCGGTCATGTGACTGCCTTGTGCCGTCTGATTGGTGAGTTGGAGTCTAATGACACTAGTAATCACGTTGGATTGGCGTAACAACGCGATGATGAAGTCTAAAAATATATCGCACACGCAATAATGGACAAATAAAAGTAGCGAGCGGTATGTCGATCATTGTAACGGAGTAAAAGTATCGATTCTTCTTCACATAAATACTCAAGTAAAACTAAAAAGTATGTTACATTCAAACTACTATGATAAGTACAATTTATCCAAAATGTTACTTGAGTAAATGTAACTTAGTAAATGTAGCACGTTACTACCCACCTCTGGTCATGACATGCGTTTCAAAACTCCTCTGTGGAATATCGAATGTACAGCAGAGGTATTCCTATACTGCAAATAATCCAAATGACGTTCTCTCAATCCCCTCCGGTCAAGATAAACATGAGCTCCATAACGGTGGAACCCGCCAAGGTTGAAGGCAAGCTGATTTGTTCAGATTCATTTACAGTATTTTCTAATAGGAAATCATGTAACTGGAATTCATCCATTGCACCGTTAAAGACTGGCCATAAAGGAAGGGATGCAGCGAAACTGGTGTCAATACTGTACATCTGTACTCTAACTCGGACTCATAAAAATTTTCCGATAACTATCACACTTAATACCAGCCTGTCATATACATTATATACTATTCTGTCCACCCTGAGTATACAGTTTACAGTTGAGCAAATGGTAAACAGTTCTTCAAAAAGAGTCAAAGTGTGTTTGCTTCCTGCTGTTTATAGACACTCTTGTTGAAGTTTACTGTAAAACTAAACACACAATAAATAGAATTACACACGGCGTATATTCAACCAAGCACATATTTCTTCTTACAAATGGCTTCATCTACGCTCCCTTAATACTATAACACATCAGGCAAAACGAAGTATAAACCTTTAAAGGTCCACTTCCAGTCATTTTTTTTCTTTTTATGTGGTGGACGACTGGTTAGCACATCTGCTTCAAAGTTCTAAGGACCTGGGTTCAAATCCGGCCTCGCCTGTGTGAAGTTTGCATGTTCTCCCTGTGCCTGCGTGGGTTTTCTCTGGGTACTCCGGTTTCCTTCCACATCCCCAAAACATGCATGGTAGGTTGATTGAAGACTCTAAATTGTCCAAAGGTGCGAATAGGAGTGCAAATGGTTGTTTGTTTATATGTGCCCTACGATTGGCTGGCGACCAGTTCAGGGTGTACCCCAACTCTCGCTCAAAGATAGCTGGGATAGGCTCCAGCACGCCCGCAACCCTAGTGAAGATAAGCGGTATGGAAAATGAATGAATGAATCTTTAATGCCCTTTCATCAGGTTTGCAAGATTATTTGGATTGGAAATGCCCAGAATGTCCCTTTCCAAGCTATTCTTGTTGGTAGAGTTCTATACTCCATCAAATTTTAACATAAAACACAATAATAACAATAACAATAATAATATCAAGTGTTATACTTATTGAAATTAAATTTATTCTGTATATAATATTAAATGTTTTTTTTTTTAAACACAATATTTGATTGCGTGGAAAAGGAGTGTTATATTTGATTGAAACTTTTGTCATGTTCAATAAAAGTTTGTATTTTTGAACAATAGTTTAGTAAAATAAAAGACATTTTCATCAAAATTGCAAGGCATAGTCAAGTGTCAGTATGCAGCAACGGCATGTACCGTAATTTCTCTTGTAAAATGCGCATTTCCCCCCCCCCAAAAATTGTCAAGTGCGCATTAGGGTAAAATGAAAAACATATGAGCACAACTGTGTTTTCTCATTTACTAAATAAAAGTAGGGCTGTGAATTTCAAAAAAAGAGCAAGTCAACAACAAGAAAGTATTCAAATAAACTGCTTAACTTCAGAATAATTCTATGAAAAAAAACTAACAAAATACAGATAATACTTCATGTTTTGATCATATGGGTAGAAGCAAAATCATGCATTGTAAAAATCCATTATGCATAGATAGAAGGGTTTTTCCAGAATTTTGAGGTCAATTTTGGGGGTGCGCATTATACACGAGAAATTACGGTACTCAAATGTAAGTCAGTATCAATACATAAAACTTTATGAACTGTACAGATAATGTTAATTAAAAAAAAGTACTACTCAACATTTGCTGACGCATAGCATGCCGAGCAGTGGAAAGTGATGCTTGCTAGATCGATTGATCGCTTGCTAGATAGATTGCTGCTTTCTTCAGCCCGTGTTGCAGTAGCAATATTCACACATATACACTGTGTTGCATTAATAATACAGAAACGACCATACAAGTAAAAATAAATACATGTACAGCATTGAGGGGGGATGAAAAGACATTTGAATCTAATCATTAAGTAAAATAGAGAATATTAAAAATTGTTTTTAACATTATTAAGAGTCTTAAATATAAAAAGCTAGTTGCTTTGTAAGAAACCTAAAACTACACACCCTCAGATGAGATGTGACAGACTGTGTAGACAAGAGGGAGGATGGTGATAAGAAGTCAACTTAGTGCGTCATGCTTTTTAACATTCTTAACTGTCATGCAATTATAAAAATAATTTAACCGCCCTACAGCTAAAGTTGTTTGCTCATCCTTAACTTTGACAATGTGTGGCAGAGGGCGCATTACTGCTTGTGCTTGCGAGGTGAACCTCTTCATTAGGACTAAACACAGCTCGTGTTTATTCCATTTTACTTTTATTGATATCAACTTGTTTATTCATATTGTATTGAGCAGCCTGGACATAGATTTGTCATTCTCACTGGCAAAACACGTGAAGTTAACATTTAGTTGCTCACCGAGCTGAAGCCTCGAGGTATGTTGATGCCTTGCTTGAGGGCGGTTCTGAAGACTTTAGATGCCTATTTTTCCAGAGATATTTGGGTCAAATTCCACATTGCATGATTTTAGGGGCTCCACTGTACAATAGTCCATTCAGAAGCACCATTTTCTTAGCAGTCATGTTTTTTTTTGTGTGTAGCAATATTTGATCTTAAGTCATGGATAAGCTAATGAAGGAAAAATATCAGAGCGGCCTCTGCTTTCTTTACAAGATCCATTTTCAATTAAAATGATTTTAGTTAATAAATATTTTAAAATGCCATTACTGTAAAGTTAATTAAATTGAGCTACAATACCCTAAAGGTTAGCACATCTGCCTCATAGTTCTGGGGTTAAGGGTTCAAACATTGGCACTGGCCTTCCTGTTTACAGTTTTCATGTTCTTCCCATGCTCGTGTGGGTTTTCCGCAGGTACTGCAGCTTCCTACCATATTCCAAAAATATGCATGTTAGGTTTATTGAAGACTAAATTGTTCATAGGCATGAATGTGAGTGTGAGTGCTTGTTTGTTTATATGTGCAATGCAATTAGCTGCTAACCAGTCCAGGGTGTAACATCACCATAGAAACACCATACCCACAGTGAAGCATCAGCATCATGCGCTGGGGCAGTTTCTTTTAAAGTGGAACTGCGGCCTTGGTCAAGGTGGAGGGAATGATGAACAATTCAAAAGACTAGTCAGTGTTAGCACAAAAACTGGAGGCCTCTGCTAGAAAGCAAAAAGTCAAGGAAAGCCTACTAGAACAACTGAAAAATATTTGGACTTATTCAAAGGCACTTTAAATGATGACAGGTATGTGCTGACTCCAATTTAACATGAATTTGAAAGTGATTGATTCATTCTGAACATACCGACATACCAGTTAGTAGAGGGTGTGCACAGTTAGATTTTATTTAAAAAAAAACAAAAAAAAACCAGCAAAAAAGAATCAAAAATCTATTATATTTCAATTGGGTTATGCAGGTTATACGTCACATTTGAAATAATTTATTTTACTCTAATTTTTTTACATTACAAAAACCTGGCATTAGAACAGAGGTGTGTAGAATGTTTATATCTACTGTTCATCTTCCTGATCAAATGAGATCCAATACAAAATAAGAATGTCAACTTTTTTTCTTAACATGTTTTGTATTGATTATTGTGACTGTAGTTTGCAATAGTGTAGGACTGTACTCTTTCATACAGAGAGCTCATTAGTCCATATAGCAAGTCAAAATATTAGAACCCTCTCTCAGTATGATGCAGTGGAGTTCTTCTAGACTAGTTTTGTGTATTCTTGTAAGTTACATTCCACATGATGTTACAAAGTATGTGGAAACAGAGCTCAAGGGAAATAGAATCGATATAAAATTTGACAGATGTCCTTGGTATTTCTTGCAAATTCAAATATGAATCACTGTGATTTTGGCTGGGCATGCGGCCCGATGGAAGTAAATGATTGCTAATTCAGTCTGCTATGTGGGAGAGAACAACCACGTCCATTGTTCAGAAAAAACGTCGCGTTTGGTGTTGAGCTCTGCGAGGTCTCAGCAGTGGACTGTGTCAATCTGACCTTTTTGTACCAGCCTTAAAAAAACTGTATTTACAAGAAGAGGTGTACATTGTCTGAGATGGATGCGTTGTAAGCATGTTGCCCATCTTCACTGCTACGTCAGCCAGTTGTAGGCACTGAGAGGAGTAAAAGACGAGTCGGGATTTTAAGGTTGCTTAGAAACACGAGCAGAGCAAATCCATTTGCACTTGTGTGTGTCTTTGCACACATCACTCCCACGTTCTATTGAGCACTTTGATTGGCCTACTTTCGTTCTTCCTTTCACACTCTGTATCACTGTCCATTGCTTTGCATTCAATTAAAAGAAACGCAACGATGAAAACTTTTTCCCCCCCAACTGTGAGCATGCTTTGCACAACTGTTGGATTAAAACAAATGGTGGTCATTAAGTTATGTCAAAAAGAATGTTACATTGTTTAAACCATGCAGCCAAAAGTCATTCCATTGCTCCTCATACCGACCACAATAGAATTAAAATACCTCCCTGGTTCTATTTTGGGTTTTGGTTGTCAGTGACAGTTTACCAAGGAATGTTCTCCCCCAAAGCCAGTCCTTTATTTTCCGTTTTATGATTTAACACAAAGCTAATTCTTTTCTTTACAAATGTTTTTTTTTACTTATGTTGCTTTATCATACTTGGTCATGCAAGGTCAACATGAGTCAGAGTCTGGTAGACTGTAATGTGTTTGTCTTCACGTTTGTGTGTGTGCGTGTGTACTACAATTTGTGTGGATTATGTGGGCTACTCAACTGTAAAATGTGTATAATAAGGTGTTTGTGTGTGTGCATGTGTGTGTATGTTAGGGCAACCAGACATGTAATCTGGGTTTATGGGAAAAAGGTTTGACAAACAGCCACAATGAGACAAACACATGAACAATCACACGGCAGAAATCATAATGGCAAGTTGCTACTTTCTGGTAATCCATTCTAAAAATGACTCTCGTAGAGTCATGTTCACAAATATAGCGCAAGCTTTTAGGTCAAAGCCATTCTGGGATATTATATATATTATTGGGGGGTTGAAGCTAGTTTTCTTTCCTCATACAAACCTTTATTAACTGGAGAGGCAATGTCTCTAGTAATAGTTCAACATTCTTAACATTCAGAAAAGTGTAAAAAGAATTTAACATCTGTACAACGAGAAAATCACTTACCCTTGTACCGCCACAATGTTGCATTGCTTTTCCTCCATCACAATAACCCACAATCAAGTGCATTTCTCGTGTGCTACTCTGTCAGAACTTGTCTACAGCAAGCTGTGCAGATTTTGATGCTACTGTGACATCACAGTCAAGTTAATTGAAATAATACCACCCTCACTCTGACTTTCTACAACTATGACTTGGCAGCTCGGACGGCGAAGATCTGCCTTTTTCTTTTTTCAGAATCGACAGCCGGACAACAAGAAACCACTATCATCTGAGAGCCGAAGTGTTGTTGAATGAACAGATTAACATTAGATTCTGAGAATCGGCACATAAACATACTACTTGTATGAAAGCAGGTCATTTTCATTGACTATAGCCTTCACATTCAGGCCCGTTATCCCTTTTAACATTAACTATTTTGCACACACTCGCGTGTAATACATGCAACGTTTTTGTTGTATTCTGTGTATATGCTATTGTTGATAATAGTGCCTCGCACAGCCCTTCGTATATTGTCACGACTTAAAAAACTGCTCCCACAGCTGCCAGTCTAGGTAGGATTAAACCCCCACTCAAACTTCCATGTACAGTACATCATATCCACAATGTGCTTGCAGAGACACAAACAGACATTTAATTGACGCACGGATTACATCTCCTCTCACTCCACACATCTGTTCCATGGCGTCAATTAATCCGGATGGAGGGGGGGTTGGACATAGCACGGGAACCTGATTGAACATGTCAACAATTTTGCTGCGATTCCGCAATATACATCATCTAATTTTAGCTGTGTAAATATTGTAGGAATGGTGAGCTCCTTATCAAGCGTGGTGGAATGTCTGCTGTGTGAAATACAGCGGCACTGCCCAGGCACTCAGTCACATGCTGATCATCTGAAAACATTTCTACAGAATCCTTTGTGCACTGTGGGGATAAAAGCATTTAATTACACTGTTCACGGGGTATAGTAAATTTTGCGGAACTATAGACCACATAGATTCAATTCCTTGCAAAGCAAAAAAATTGAAATCTTAACATTTTGGCGGCTTAATCCTTCAGCTGTTGATGATTTCTTATACAGCTGAAGCGTCTCTCTGGTAGGGAATGTTTTATTTGGCCCAGTCTGACTCGATGTGGCCAGTCTGAGTTTATTCTGGCTGGGTGCAGCAAAAGGGTATTAATACTGGGCGTGACAGTAAAGCCTCAGGGAGAGACCCTTGTTAATCCGGGGGAGGAAGGGCGGGTGTCTGTGTTGACAAATCTGAGCCAGGGAGAGATGTCCTCATTCAAACATAAACTAGCCGGATACACTCAGTGTCAGCATTAAAGGCAATGCAATAGTAGTATGCAATGTAATAGTAGTATGCCATAAATCCCCCATAACGAGCGCTGTGGGTGGGTTCGCTTAATGTGTGGGAAACCATGCCCTGCTAAAAAAAACAAAAAAAAAACCAGATACTACTTCATCCAACATGTTTCTTATGCCCATCCCTACTCGTTTGAGCCGTGGAAATATATCCGCTTCAAGCCTCCGGTGGTTAGAATATATCCCACCTCGTCGTCGCCGCGACAACAGGCGCAAGCCACCAGCTAGCTCACGAGCTAACGGACTTCCGGGGCTCCTCTTTGTCGGCGGACAGGCAAAGGGCTAATCCCTTTTGGGAATTAAAATAATGACACAAGCTGTTCTGTTAAATTGCAGAATCCAGGGAAGATGCATTTCTGGAGTGTAGGCATAACTAGCTAGCTAACTGCACGCTGTAGTGATACAAAGGCCTAGTAATGATAACTAAGTAACTCAATTGCACCAGATAACCACTGATGCAAATGAAGGCGCTCAAGTTCTTATATAGTGGGGGAGGGGGGACTCATGCAGGACGTTCAAGCGCGTCACTGGGCGCCGTTTTAGTCACGCCCCCCCAAAAATCAGGAAAACAAATTGTGAAAAAACAGTTTAAAGCTTTATCTCCACAATTCATTACTACATTGTACATAGTTCTCAGCTATAGCACATGCTTCAAACATGCATAATGTATTCAAAGGCAAATCTCTGAATTCAATTTACAGTATATTTAATCACAAAAACAAACATCGTATTAAACATTACATAGCATTTATTCCGGCCTGGATTGATTCGAGTCTAAAAGACTCCTACTTCATTGGCCATCGGCCATTAGAATGGGTTCCTCAGTTTACGACAGTTCAAGTCAGGGACGCTGCAAACTGAACTCGGATGTGCAGCAGCATAAAAATATGTCATCATAAGGCATACTCACCGAGTAGTGTTTTTCATTTGTTTTATATTTATGGCCTAGAAGTGCTTTCAGCGGCACGGTGGTTTGAATGTGAGTGTGAATGGTTGTTTGTTTCTATGTGCCCTGCGATTGGCTGGCAACCAGTCCAGGATGTACCCCGCCCCCTGCCCGATGATAGCTGGGATAGGCTCCAGCACGCCCATGACCCTTGTGAGGATAAGCGGCTCAGAAAATGGATGGAAGTGTTTTCATACAAATCCATCCATCCATCCATTTTCTGAGCCGCTTCTCCGCACTAGGGTCGCGGGCGTGCTGGAGCCTATCCCAGCTGTCATCGGGCAGGAGGCGGGGTACACCCTGAACTGGTTGCCAGCCAATCGCAGGGCACATAGAAACAAACAACCATTCGCACTCACAGTCATGCCTACGGGCAATTTAGAGTCTCTAATTAATGCATGTTTTTGGGATGTGGGAGGAAACCGGAGTGCCCGGAGAAAACCCACGCAGGCACGGGGAGAACATGCAAACTCCACACAGGCGGGGCCGGGGATTGAACCCCGGTCCACAGAACTGTGAGGCTGACGCTCTAACCAGTCGTCCACCGTGCCGCCCCTTTCATACAAATATTTTCTGTAATTATGTTTACTTAATACCTCCTAGGTTTTTTTGGTTTTGTTTGGTTACCATGGGTGTTTTTGTTTGGGTGGGTATATTTATTTCATCAGCGCATTTTGCTAAATTCTGGCTCACAATGACAGCCTATATCTGATCTGTCCGCTTTCGTTGCTGTCTAATTGGAAGACATACGATTCATATTGGATTTTTATCCACATATGATCGAGACTTGATTTGCATGATTTGAGGCTATCCGATTCTTTGTGTTCTTTCAGTGCATATGGGAGAGAAAGTACTATCAGAGTCGTAACAGAAGTCTATTTCACAATGCGTATAAAAGGAATTTTCTGCCTTTTTCTCATGATACTGTTCTGTGAACTGCACAGACTCGTAATGGGAGAGTCAAAGCCACGGCTGTATGGGGGAATAGCAAAGTTGCAGGGAAAAGGGAGAGCTGGAACCGGGTGGTCACTTCTTCCTCACCTGACCTGACGTTGGCCACATTGCCCCGCATGTAGTTATGATTGCAGTCAGCAAAGTCACTGTAAAAAGTGCACCGTTTTGGGATTATCCCACCTTTGGATTCTGTGTATCAAGCAAAGGTGACAATGATAATTTTTTGCTACGTCTCTGATTCTGGCGTTTTGCAGGATACAGAGTGCGCAGTGGGATGTTCGTTTGCTAATAAGTGATACAGCCACTGTGTCCCCTCTCCGGGAGGTCCCTAGTGTTATCACACAACAGTCCAAGAGACTTAGGGTTTAAGCATAGATCCAATTAAAGGAAGACAGGGATCTTCCTTCCAGTTATCCCTTTTTACCTCAACTCTAGAAAGCTGAGAATCAAAAAATTAACAAGACACTCTGCATTGTAAAATCACACTTTTATGAATTCATGTTTGTTGGATGTTTCTTATTAATGAATTCCCTTTCTAGCGCAACAAAATCAACTATGGATTATGATAAATTATGAATCAATAAAGTTTTTAAACTCATAAGAGAGGGCCACATCTCTTTTTCCATGTTGCTGTTTTGTATAAACAGCACTGATATGGAATGGAGGGCCATAATTGTCCCATGAATATTCTGCATTCGGCAATATCAGTACCGTAAGTGGCGGGACAATGCCTGTATTATAGAGAATAAGGGAAAGGCAGGACAGAGTTTAGCACCAGACAGTCCCCTGCTGGACCCACTATTAAGGTTCCGATGATGCTATTTTGCAGGACTTTTATGCAAATGAAGTTATTGAAGGAATTAAGACATAACCATCGCTAACCTTTGGTCAGATGCCATTTAGGCAGTGAACTAATTGGGCCGACATTTATTGGAAGCTGGCTAGTGGTTGCCAAAGAGTGGATTCTATTGGGCCTTCATCGGTAAGGACGTAACATTTTTCCCAAATGTAATTTGATCAATGAATCAACAGATTATGCCCATCCCTTGTTATGATCAAGGTCTGGTTGTAACGTGTTTGAACTATTGTTGAACAAAGTTTAATGGCACCGCATGGAGTGAGCATGACTCGCTACTCTAACTTCATTGTGAGCATGAGGTCGTACTGGGAGAGGTACTAATCTTCATCCATCCATCCATTTCCTGAGCCGCTTCTCCTCACTCGGGTCGCTGGCGTGCTGGAGCCTATCCCAGCTGTCATCGGGGTACACCCTGGACTGGTTGCCAGCCAATCGCAGGGCACATAGAAACTAACAACCATTCGCACTCACAGTCATGCCTACGGGCAATTTAGAGTCTCCAATTAATGCATGTTTTTGGGATGTGGGAGGAAACCGGAGTGCCCGGAGAAAACCCACGCAGGCACGGGGAGAACATGCAAACTCCACACAGGTGGGGACGGGGATTGAACCCCGCACCTCAGAACTGTGAGGCTGACGCTTTAACCAGTCGGCCACCGTGCCGCCGGTACTAATCTTCTCTAGACAAAATGGCCAGGAGCAGATAAAGAGGCTGAGGGAAGTCAAAAGACAGCTTGTGGAGAGGGGATCGCAGCAAAGCGATGCCTAAGTAAAAATATTAAATACCTTCAGTGGGGTGCATCCCACAAATAATTACGAGATATAAAAATGTGTGTGTGGTGTACTTTGAGATGACCAACAAAGCACCCCCCCACTTAAGTGCATGTTCACCAAAAGGCAAGAGTCTCGTCCCCCAAAACAGAAGTCTCGCGCAATCAAATGTAACCTGAGGTAGTACCCGGCCTGACCTGAGAGACACAGAAAGGTCTTGCGCAGAATTCGGGCTGCTGGAAAACACAAATAAGCAGCACCTTGGCTAGTTGTTAGCCTTCCTGGTAACGCCATTGCGGTGCTGACTCTTCTCCTCGTTGTTTCAGTGGTGGAAGGCTTTGCCCTAACTTGTTTGTTATGCATCTATCTTTTCAGACAGCTCGATTACTGATCGGCTATATCGGTAGATCCAATTCACGTGACAATCACAAAGTTTGTGGCTTGTATGTTCTTGGATTGTTGACTGGAAATCTTGAACATGTCTAATTTAGGTCAACATCTATTGTCTGGGAGGGTGAAGTCACTCTGACCATACCTCACACCATGGAATAATATCAGGATTATTCACAGCCATCAGATAATCAGACTTTTGCTGATTTGGTTGGCGAATCAGGCTAAAAATCAGACGGATTATGTCTTTATTCTTTATTTACTTGAATCGGAGGAACAATCTGGCTCCCAGCTTTATGTTTGGTTCAAACATATTGTTGAGGTTGGCCTGTTTGGCCTAACTGGAACAATATATCAGGCTAGGATGTGGATGAGGGAAGGGTTCGTCTCAGTTCACCTGAAAAAAAATGAGAAATTTCCTTCATGAGAGACTTTTGGCTGGGGACCGTTTTGATTTGTGGCTTGTAATGTTTTTGCTTCCCAGTTACCAGGCTGTGTATTTAGTTGAACCCTATGATTTAAGTACTAAAAAAATGATAGATTTACAGCTACAGCATATCAAGTGGCCAAACGAAGCCTGTTTCCTGTTTGTGCCCGACTGCTTTGAGTGTGTGTGCTGATGAATGTACAGTAAATGAAGCGTCAAAATAGCTTTGAGTCATAGTTGGTTTAATCAGCAAACCTTCTTAGTGATGCTGTTTCATTTCCAAGTCCAGCAGTGTTTTATTTATAGGTCAGGAATAGCTATTAGTAGCCCAAGGAAGTGTTGCATGATGACTATTTTTAACCCGGGGTTGTCTTGACTTGCAGCCACAATGCCGGACATGTGCTGTTATCTTCCCTTTTGCTGAAATGGAATGGTTTGTGACTCCAGTTGCAAATCACACATACAGTACATAGTTGCAGCAGTAAGATGAGAGACTTTATGAATTTTTGATAGATTTATGATGTTTGCGGCGGCACGAAGACTGACTGGTTAGCACATCCGCCTCACAGTTCTGAGGACCGGGGTTCAAATCGCAGCCTCGCCTGTGTGGGGTTTGTATGTTCTCCCCGGGCCTGTGTGGGTTTTCTCCGGGTGCTCTGGTTTCCTCCCACATCCCAAAAACATGCACGGTAGGTTAATTGGAGACACTAAATTGCCCATAAGTGTGAATGCGAGTGTGAATGGTTGTTTGTTTATATGTGCCCTGGAATTGGCTGCCGACCAGTTCAGGGTGTACCCCGCCTCTCGCCCGAAGATAGCTGGGATAGGCTCCAGCACGCCCGCGACCCTAGTGAGGAGAAGTGGTACGGAAGATGAATAAATGAATCTTTAATGCAGTTTGCTACAATGTTGCAATCTGAATGAGCACAAAAAGCTTGATTATTTTTGTTCCTGGAACTGCACCATTTTTTTAAATAAAACGTTTGGATGCTTAAAAATAGAGAATGGTTTTGTATAGTCAATGACTTAAGCTTAAAGTATGGTTTATGGTATAGATACTGTACAGTATACAGTCTATGTTATGTTAATACTTGGGGTCCAGATCATAATTATCCATTATGAGCCTCTGGTTTCTGATTCTAGTATGTGCGTGGGTGCGTGCTTTTCTCACATTCATGTCTTTTTGCTCAATGAAGTTGTGGTAAGATCTTTTGTCTGTGCCTTGACAAAAAAAGGATGCATTGTTTGAAGACATTCGAGACCATCTGCTTTGTTGCAGATAAGGCGTTCGCTGTTACAACCCACGGAAGATCAAAGGCCAGTAATATTGTAAACGTGTCAGTGTCTGGCTTTACTTCTACATTTCTTTTCCTTTTATTCTTCTGTAGATACACCCGTCCTGTCATCCTTTTCCTGTCTTTTCCAAACAAAGCAAATTCCCGTAAACTACAAGGTTAATCCCATTGGAGTTAGTGTTGTCTTTCTTCATTGACTGCCAAGAAGTTTGAGGGTTGTAGTCCGGTTCAGTGATATTGCTTTCACTTTTACATATAAGAGAAATATAATTTTGCAGTTTAGTACTTACTTAGATGCTATTTGTCTTCCAATCTAACCAGGTGATGCTTCACACGTCTGAACTCAACTGTTCACCGACAGGTTATTTCGGCCTTAATCAATAGATTTCCTGTGAAATCATTTGCAGTGACAGATTGTTGATTCATCAATCAATGAAGATTGAAGATCTGTGCAAAGGCGTTAAAATATAACTTTACCAATTTCAGTTGGCTTTCCAGCTTGTGTAAATAAGGTCCAAAGTCCCTAACTCGTCCACCTAAACACTTTTATCCATATATCAACAAAAACAGCTTTACCTATATTTTGAAGGGAAATATCGAGTGTTTGGAAAGTAAATGTTTGCATGTCTAGCTCTGTCTGCTCTCAGTGACTGTGGCACTGTAAAAAAAAAAAAAAAAAACACATCTACGCCGTAGGAAGTCCTGTTTCCAGATCAGTGTTTGTTTTTCCTTCATGGAGTAAAGGAAGTTCAAAGAAACAGAGAAATCACTCTTAGCGGACATGTTTGACCAAAAACCAGTAGATAAACAAACATCCACGGATGCTTTACCAAGTGTGTGTTTTATTTGGAATGTAACATCAATGTGCGGTTTGTACATTAGGTGGAGAAAGAGGTAGAGAGGTGAAAAAGCAATAATTTTGTTTTTTGTGACATTTTGTTGTTATACCGTTCCACATTCCTTTTTCAACTTGCCTCTTCCTTGTTCCCTATCTCTTTAGCTCTTTTTCTCTCTTGTCCCTGCCGCCAAGCTCTGGCTTGGACAAACAGGAAACTCTTAGTGTTATCAGCAAACTCTCTGTGTGTCTTAATGAGCATCTGGCTAAAAACAGCGAGGGGAAGCTGGACCAGTGTCCACACCCTGTCGCATTTACTAAGTCAACTGAAAAAGAAAGAGTTTGAAACTGAGAGCTCCAGGTGGGTTGTTCGACTCCACTGAAAGTTAGAAGGGAAGTGAGGACTATTCCATTTCCCAGTACACACAGAAACAATGACGTGACCGGTTTACAGTATCATTGCGGGATTAGCGGCCTTTGACGCACTGCCTGTGCAAAGCAAAGTGGCTAAAGACCTTAAATGCGCCATGTAATACCGCAGAAGGTCATTGATAGATACAAATTATGAATCCCAAGAGGTAAAACAAACCAAGTCCATAATTCTACAGTATGACAATCAATGGCCCAGAAGACAACCATTCAAAGCAATGCTAGACATTTGAATAGGCCGGCTCGCCATTGAATTTTTAGACAAAACAAAAATGTAACTAAAGTACTTGTTTTATTAGCCTCAGATTAAAACTAAAATCATTCAGTTACAAAAATATATATATTCTCCTCATGTGGACTTTCAGTATAAGTCTCTCACATGAAATTTTCCAATTCATCTTTTTCAATAGAAAAAATAAAGCAAGGTAAAAAAAAAAAAATAAAAATAAAGAAAATAATGAATAACATTTAGCTGTCAGGCATTATGCGCTATTTATACAGATCTTAAACATGATCCTTGCTGCTGCACGTAATCACTTGTACATACACTCAATAGTGCTGTTACAATGACTGACATGTCTCTTGTCCAATGACACATTTGCAGTAACTGAAAAGCCTGCTAGTGGGGGTATAGACAGGCAGCAGGAAGACGGGACTTGTTAGCTTAATATGACAGCAGGACATTTTATTTATAAGTGATGAGACATCGTCACAAGGTTAAATTGCAATGTTCTTGAGATAACACTATACTGTATTACCAAAACTAGGAGTGATGCCTTACATTACTGCAATACAGTGAAAAGTAATGGAGTTTGTCTTTTGTTGTTAGGAATGTATAATTGATTTAGTAGTTAGACCTACTTTGTCTTAAGATATGCTCTTAAAAGGCCCATGACATATTTCTGTTCCAGTGCTTTTAATGCCACCCAGTACACTGAAGTAGCACCACCTGCGTGTCTGCGTGGGACCACTTTGGTCACTTTTGTCAGGGGCTGAGTCATGCTCTCTGCGAGCACATGATTATTTCATCAGCCTCCCCACCATGACGCTACACGGGCCTGAAAGTAGAGCAGCGCATTCCGCTCCACTTCAACCTGTCTATGACAATGTCGTCTAAGGCTATCGGGGTCACGCTGATTTCACTTTTGTTTAGCCTATTAACAACCCAGCGGCCACTGGGCCGTGGATCAGTATTTTCTTCACAAATATCCTCCCCTCGAATGCTGCCATCTAATGTATGTAGGGAATGGTGCAAAATCCATTACCTTCTCGTGTCCTATGTGAGGATACCTAAATGAACCTTTGTCAACAGTATTATCACTTTGTAAAATGCTCAAATGTTGCACAATAAGCTCAACTAAGGTAATCCACAAAGTATTTCCCGTTAATCAGCATCAAATGTGTGATCTTTCACAATCTTGTGTACTCACTGAACTTTGGCATCCAGCCTAATTCCCATCAACATCTCAAAACATTTACTAACAGGGTGCGACTTTGTGCATCACTTTGAAGCTGACAACTTAACTTGGTTGTAAACAATCAAGAAACCTGCTGCACTAGCTGTTGTCGATAATGCCTAGAGCAGACTAGTAAGAAGCCTTACTTACATTTTGTCCGTAGTTATACGTAAATCAACTGTACACATTACAGTTCCTAGCCGTCATACAAGAGGCACTAACTGGCATTTGGATTTTTTTTGTTCCCTGCGGAGGTAAAGAAAATGAATGAAAGGAGCTCAATGAATACTGTATATGAACGTCTGAGAAACACACAAAAGTAAACAAAGCGCTTCGGTTGTTCGAAGCCTTGGTTTGTCTGTCTTAAAAAACTTGATTAACAAGAGCTGGTGCTGTAATAAGCAGTGCACTGTAAATATTTCTGTTTGATCAGGAAGCATATGGTAGGTAGCCTTTCTCCTGTAGACACATTCAGAGGTTCACATAAGGTGAAAGCTTTTCAAGAGAGTTACTGAAATGGTTGCCAGCAAGGCTGTTATTCAAATCGTTGAGCCCTAACGTGTGTGTCTGTATACCTCTTTTGCAAGGGTTGGGATATTCTGGTATCTACAGCACATTTCATCAGAAATCAAATGTTATGTTTATAAGCAGCACAACTGTACAAAAACTGAAGACTGTGTGATGTCATGCAAGACAGAAAATCTCATTAGACTTCAACTCAGCAAGTAATATTAACCCCACAGATTTGCTTCTTATAGCTACCACTATACAGTATCGCAACAAGCTATATAGTGGACGTTATTGCGACGCTGAAGAACACAATTAATCTTAATGTGAAGTGTCAGTAAATTGTGAATACAATAACACTTTTTAAGTACAGTGGTACCTTGACTTAAGAGTTTCATTCATTGGTCGACCAGACTCATAACGCAAAACACTCCTCTCACAAATCATCTTTCCCCATTGAAATGTAATCTGTTCCAGTCCTTGCGCTTCTTCTGGTGTGTACATACAGTCATACGGACACAAACGAAGAAGAGTTTTACAACTAAGTGACTCAGTAACTGCAGTAATGTTCGTCCTTTTAGTGCCATCGTCTCATGAACCCGTAGTTATGCTACTTATTGCAGCATAGACGGGGAGTCTGCTACCTGTTTTCCGGGTTTGGTCACATGACGTTCGCAACGCAAGCGAGCGACTCGGTGTGACATTTATTTCGGTCGACAGCAGAGGGCCCCCTGAGATGGATGAAAATAGATGACTAATTAGTATAGTGTGTGTAGACTACTGGTGCCACATACAACGTGTTCTTGCAAAAAAACAAATTTTGGGTTTAGTTCTCCTTTAAATGCTATTCTTGGTCATGCACCTTTAAAAATTTTGGGGGGTCAGCTTCTTTTTACACTTGTAGGACAGCTCAAATAAAGCCGTTAAAAATGTTTTCTTCTATTTGAGCCCTGAACAGTTTATTTCCATGTTCCTAAATACAAACAAATAAGAGGTTGACGGGCACCCGGAACGGATTGTGTTTGACCTTTAAGGTTGACGTGTAATGTGTTATAATAGCTCACGGCACACTTGGTAGAACACCTGGTGGCCATATATCTCCTCAAAATGTCTGTGTCTTAATATACTGTCCGTTATTTTCACTCTGTCATTGAAATAGTTCAGCTCACGTTTCCTTGGAAATAGTCTCTCACCTCTTCAGTGCTTTCAAGTCTTGTGTCTTAGCAACTAGATAAGGATCAACTTTCCCGTACATAAGGGCGGACAATGTCTGAGTCAGCATGTCTCCCATTTTTTCATTTCATTACGCTGGCTCACGTCGACTCTGTGGTCTGTACCGCAGTGCCTAGTTGTCATTCTATCTGTTTTAATGACAGCCGAGGGTTTTACTGCCAATTTTCCACCCGCTGTGCAAAATGTATCTTACTGATTACATTTGGGCCTTTGCCACAGAGGCTATTTTCACCGTCTATCTCTATACCGGCGTACACATTCCCGACTTTGTGCAACACAACAATTTATGGAGTCAAAGAGTTCACAACGCTATTATGGTGCAGGTCAGTAGGCTATTAGGTCAGATTAAATCCTGTACAGTTTTGTCATATGTACAATTGCATGCATGGAATCACTTTTTAGGGATCCACCTTTATTCTCGCTCAAATTTGCAAGGTTTTGGCAACTTTGGTGGCAAGTATTGCAGGGTTCTTACGGTATGAGCTCATGCTTTTAGTTTTCAGATACCGGACTTCACAGCCTGCCAACAAAAGAAATCCGTCCAGTTTGTGGACACGTGTGTTTATGTGAGTGTCCACACTGGAAATTGCTCATGAGAACAAATGTTTTCTTCGGGCTTGAGCTAAGCCAAAGTAACATTCTCTGCCTGTGAGAAACATGACTCACATTAAGTATTGGCGCAAAGAGGACATTTTGAAAAGTTTGTGTGTAAACACCTGACCATATTGAGAATCTATGTGGAATGAAAAGTGATGCACCGATTTTTTGGTTACCGAAAACTTTCAGCCGAAAATGTCCCTGAAAGTGCATTTTTTGTTTCGGGCCGAACGACTTTTGTCACCGAAATGAAACGGCCGAAACAGGCTACTGTTATGACGCAGGCAAAAAAACGCGGCCAGCGCGCAGTCGTGTACACTACATTGTGAAGAAAAATAATGGCGCGTCCACAATGAACAGTCGCCCTACCTCCCTGCTTTCCACTGTTGGGGTACTGCGGTGGAATGCTTGTTGCATGCAGTGCCAGCTACCCATAAGCTCCAGCAAACCCGGCTAAACACGGTGCCGAGGCGTGGAGGCGAAGAGACGCTTCGCATCTGTTGTCAACGCAGCATAAGTCACTCATCATCGCCTCCATGGCAGCGAATAAGCTAGACGTCTGACAAGTATCATTATCACGTAGGACGAGGAGTAATTAACAGGAAAAAGATGAAAATGCCATGCTAATTGCTAAGCTATCATGACATGAAGTCACAAAACACCAAAATAAGTGATTGGGTGAGAAAGTACACTTGTCATATAGGAAGAGTAACCAACTCTGAACAACAAAATAGTAGGCAAATGAATGAGTGTTGAGAGAGAAAGTACTGCAATACACACCAACTGGAAATGAATTAGTACATACATCACTGCTAGTCTGCTATGTTACTTGAGACAATGCAATAAAATATAAGATAACCTTTGTTAGTGCCACAATGGGTAAATTTGCATCATTTCAACAGCAATAGTGAATATAGGGAATAGAAAAACAGCATCCAAGAGAAGACATTTGGCTGCAAATGCGTCCGGCATTACAAGGTTGTTGCAATAAATACATTAAAAAAACAAATACTAAAGCATCATTTATTAATGATTACGAGTAATGATTATGTTGTGTAGTATGGATGTAACTTCACACGTGACATGAGGATGGTTCAAACTGTATTTTTGTGCGACTTTAGAGGGACATTTTCCTCTAAATCATATAACCTTGTGTGTTTCACTTTTTCCCCATCGCCGTACCGTAGTACAGAAGATAATTTTTTTTTTCACTTCACCATTGGCCAATTCACTTTCATTTTGTGCCTCCATAGGTCAACGAGTGGAACAAAAATGACGAGCGGTTGCTTGCTGCAGTGGAGCATGGTGAGGCGGAGAAGGTGGCATCCCTTGTCGCCAAGAAAGGTGCCAGCGCTGTGAAGCTGGACAGCGAAGGCAAATCAGCGTAAGTAAAAATACCGTAAAGTACTCTATAAGGCTGGATTTACACTGTAGGACCATGTGCCCACGGATCAATTTATAACTCGAATACGAATCAACTTTTTCAAAAAAAAGCCTCTATGAGTGACAAAATATTGACAGCTTAATTTTTGTAAATTTCAGTTTTGATGTTTCATTTATTCAATATGACGTATGGGCATTATATCGCTATTCTAATATACAATAATGTAGTGACAGTTCTATTTACAGAATGACACAGAAGAAATATTAGGTCTCGTGATATTTTAAGCGAGTTACTCGAGTAGTCAATGAAAATATGATGCTCCAATGGTTTCTCACGTGGATTTTGCCTGGGTAATTTGATTTGGAATGGGTTGCTGCAGCATCCTTGACACGGAACTCTCTTGCCTAATAAAACGGCCACCGTTAATGTCAGACCCTGGATCTGTATCTGAACTCCATGAAACGGAGTGAATAGCGTTTATGCGGTGTGAAAAAGTGTAACTGAGCATTCTGTATTGATGCTGACATTTCTCCACGGGCCGTTGTCTGCAATTTCTCTGTTTTAATGATGATACAACTCCAATATTATGTAACAGAGTAACACAACCCTGTTCAAATACCAGGTTTCTGTGATATGAACATGAGACCAAGATAAAGCATTCAAAAATATCTGCCTTTAATGGGACCTATAACCTCTGCAACTCAATTGGATTTTGGTATTATTTTAGAGAGATGTACAAATGAAAAGTGAAATAATGTGGTTTCACGAGTGTGCACTCCGTCTTTCAGTACAACTGTGGATGTGGCTGTGTTCAGAATAAACCAATCCTGAAGCCTGAACGTTGATACACATAAAGAAGATGGGTGATTGTTGTCACATGTACTAAGCAGCCAGTACTTGCCAGAAATCCTCCGTCTCCTTTAATTCACCATGAATCATAGTCTAATTCCACCCTAATAAACAAATAATACTGGGGAAAAGATAATGAACACATCACATAGTGGGTCTGTCTAATAATAAAATGGTTGCTTTGTTAGCCTTGTGGATTTTACATTTTGAAGGGAGCCAGCTTGAGATGGTTATAACACGCCGAAGCTCAGTGTTAATATTTGACCTTTCTTTTTCACTTGCAACACAACACCCGCTGACCTGCATGTGTTCAGCAGCCAGCAACATCACAAAGCAGGGAGAAACCGCTGATACCTGAGTGTGCTGGCGAAACAAATGCGCCACACATGTAGTTCACATCATTGACCTTTTCTCGCTCACAAAAACACACTCAGGCTCGCAGATACTTTGTTCGTCATAAAGAATGTGGCAGTCCAGTCTTTGCAAGACTACCCCACAAAGGGCGAGTCCATGGCATCTCCATGGGGATAAAAAGCTGATCGAAAGGCATGTGGGCATAGCTGTGGTTGGTGTGTGTGTGTCAGTGGGCTGGAAACAGTTTCAACTGATTGCCTTCTGAACTCACGTACAAACAGACATCCACCATTAAAAGGGTGCTTTTTCCCCCCTATTATGGTATTGGTTGTTGCGCTCCTTTGCATCATTACTACTGATCTGTAAGGAAGTTGAAGAGCCATTTAGTGCCATTTGTAGAGGCCTCCACCAGGGTATCCGTGTAGGAAAGAGGTATTATTTGCTTGTTGTTTAGTTTGTTGTGTTTATTAGTTAGTTGTGGTGCAGCACTTTATTTTTGGTAAATGAATCCTAATCATTTGCCAGAGGATAACTGTTCAGGATCATCTTTCAGAGTCATCCAATAATTGGGCCTTTGTTGACTTGAATCACAAGGGAGGAAAATGCTCAAATTTGGCCCCATTGTCAGTATACTGTATGTGTACACCACTTACAGTAAGTCTCGCTTCCTCAGTTTTCTCTTTGAAACAGGAAGCAATCTGCTAAATAATGGACAAGCACAAATGTGACACTCAACAATTTGATGAATTCATTTTCTCTTGGGTCACCATGGAAGCATTCCCCCAGAATCCAAATGGTAGAGCCCTGCCTGTGTATTCCCGATGCCTTACGTCATTCTCCATGAATGTGAAAGTAGCCTGTTAACTAACAAACCGTCAAGCCCAAATGTTCTGTACAGTGGACAAACGGTGCAACCTCGGCAGAGGTCGGTGCTCTATCACATGGCATCAGTGCTGCATTTTCAGTTGTCAAATATACCTCTTCCAAACGTTTTCCTGTTTCTTTACATTTGTTCTATTCAGTCTTCACGTAGCAGCGTCACGTGGTATCACCGACTGCCTAGCTGTCCTCCTCTCACACGGCTCTGACCCAACAGTGGCTGATGCTGCAGGTTTGTGTTGTACACAGTCTGTGCACTATATTGTGACAATAGCTGTACTGTACTTGCTTGGTCAGTTGGCTACACATACCACTCAAACAAATGGAGCTAAACCACATACAATTCCATTACACATGCATGTAAAATAAAATACTGTATTAAGCGACTATGATAGTAGTTTATTTATTTTTTTTTTTTTATAAATTCAAGATATGAGCGCTAGATGGTGGCAGTAAACGCAACTCAACTCACTTCACAACAAGCAGCAGTTTGGCATAGTCAGTGTTGGGAAAGTTCATTTTCTGTGTGAACTACTTCGAAGTTCAGTTCACCATTCCAAGAATGAACTAGTTCGGTTCATAGTTCATAATTCAAACTTTTTAACTAAGTTCACCATTCCAAAAATGAACTAATTCATAGTTGTTTTTTTTGTGTTGTTTGTCTATTGTACTTTTATTTTATTTTGTTTTTTAAGTTGTATTTTAAGAGGAAAAAGAAAGTTTCTTAAAAAAAAATATAATATAACTTTCTGGTAGTATTTCTTCCTATTTTCTATTTTTGCTTTTACCAAACTAACTTTTCTAATGGATATACTCTTACTGATTGATCAATCACCAGGTATGAACCCGTTACACCTAGCAGCCAAGAACAATCATGCTGAATGCTGCAAAAAGCTTATTCAGGTAACTTCCGATAGTTTGAGACACATTATTTGTTTAAAGCTATTCAGGGAACTAAAAACCGAGTCTGGAGCTTTTCCCTGCACAAAACATAACTCAGACAACTTATTTCCCTTCCAGAGTAAATGTCCTGTTGATGCAGTTGACGGCTCAGGAAGGAGCGCTTTGCACCATGCTGGTAAGTGTTCAACAAATATAAAGTTCATTTTATTGATTTATTGAGGATGAATTGTTGGACCAGGCTGTGGGAAAATATCTCTTTTCATAAACCCACATCTCATATGGTCAAAAGAATCTGCCGTTCTTGGAATTAAGTGATCAAATGGAATTTAATTGCCATTCACGGAACACAAAAGTGGTGCCGTAGTAGTAAAATGATTAATGAATTATTCAACAAATTACTGGGCTTGCATCTTCCCTATTTAGGTGGATTATTGGAAGGAAACATCCTCTCTTAATTGGTTTGGTCTGTCAGAAATCGTTGTAATCCGCTTCTGCAATCTCTACGGAATGCTGCTATTGTAAATACGTATTGTCTGTCTCATTTCATCCGCAGCTCTTGGTGGGAAGATCCAGACTGTCCAATTTCTGTGTGAAATGAAAAGTGCTATCAACCTCAAAGATGCCGTACGTACATTGTCATTTCTTCCTCCTATTTTATGGAAAGACGGACAAGGCTGTGGGACAGAATACCTCAGGACATATTTGTCATCCACTTCCACCATGTATTCTGGATCCGTTTGATGTTATTTATGTTTCTGAAGATAGAGTAAGTAAAAAGTAGCAGGCAGTAAATCACAGTGCGCCGCAGCTGTACTCATAAGTTGATCTTTCATTTGTTTTTCTGTACTTTGAGTAACATTAGTGCGTGCCTTGCATGTATGCATCTTTGCTAGAGGGGTCAATGTACTGTGAGAACTACTCTGAAGCCGCAGACGTGGTCTCCATTGCAGTGGCGCTCCATGCTTGTGGTCTGGTCTGAGTGGCTGGCATGATGTTTAGTGAATGTGTGTGTAGGTTATTTGAATTTCCAGCCTCAATCATCAACATACACGTGTGACATTCCCACAATTTTAAATAAACACTCAGTAAGTTATTGAAATAAAAACAAGGTCATGACTGAGGTCTTACATACAGTATGTCGGAAACAGAAGGATCTGTTGACATGAATGGAAACATAAATTCCTGCCGGAGACAATGTAACTGTGTACTATTACACCTTCCTCAGGTTTTCAGTTGCATATTTTGAAACACAATGAAACCTTTGCAGGACTATTTTTCATCTTATCAATTGAAACTGAATTCCATAGTCAAAGTGGCATGTCATGAAACCTTTATTAACTGTAAAGACAATGATTTCATATTGTAATATTTCTAACTGCCATACTAGTGACAAAATAGGTCTGCCGCCCTATAATAAAACAATTTAAAAGCAATTTGATCTAAATTATGTTTTAAAAAAAAAGGTCTTTTAAAGCTTGAAGATACCTTGAAGTTGCAATATTTCATGTTTGTTTTTGGTTTTTTTTTATTCCTGAAAAGATGGGTCAGTTTGATTTTAAATTTTTTTTTAATTATATGAATGTGCCACTGTATACTTTCTCTCAGTGGTTATGAACATGTGTTCTCTGAAAAGTAAGATTCCAGTTGAGGTTTTAAGTTTAGAATTAAAAAAATAATAATAAATTAAAAAATTAATAAAATATTGTTACTCATTTATCACATATGTACTTTATTAACCTCTATCCATCCATCCATTTTCTGTACCGCTTATCATCACTAGGGTCGCGGGCGTGCTGGAGCCTATTCCAGGTATCTTCGGGCGAGAGGCTGGGTACACCCTGAACTGGTCGCCAGCCAATCACAGGGCACATATAAACAAACAACTATTCGCCACATTCACATTCACACCTACGGGCAATTTAGAGTCAGCAATCAACCTACCATGCATGTTTTTGGGATGTGGGAGGAAACCGGAGTACCCGGAGAAAACCCACGCAGGCACGGGGAGAACATGCAAACTCCACACAGGCGAGGCCGGGATTTGAACCCCGGCCCTCAGAACCGTGAGGCAGATGTGCCACCTTAACCTCTATCAATCAAGTAAAAAATTAACAGAGGCTTGTTGAGCAGCGTAAGTATCTAATCATATCTGTTTGCTTGTGTTAAATGGGGAAGAACAAAATGATTCAGCTCTTTAGATTACTGCCTAGAAACTGTTTTCGACAGAAATTGGAGCAGACACAGGCCTGCTAAAGTCTTTAACCGGGCTCTGAGGGTGCTACTACATAGTTTTCTACTCGCCGCATGGATGCGTGCGGAAGCCTTGTAATATAAAACACGACGCGGCTGTTGCGTGATACCCTTTTGCCCTTTGCAGCTGCACATGACTGTCAGCCTAATGTTTAATTGTAATCTGCTGTAGATCAAAGCTTCATGACATAATGTGATGTATTACACATGATATCTTTTTTGACCACCTTTTCCCCTTTAATACTTGTACACTACAACTAGCAATAGTGCCAGCAAGGTTGAACAGGTGTTTCTGTCCCATAAAGGGATTATAACCTTTAGGCAGTGATTCTCAAAGTATGTAGTGCTACACGAAAGAATCACTGAATTAAATGTTCAGTGTGCATAATGTTACAGTGGCTTTAACTTTGTTACTCACCCAGTACAGTATATTTGTTGAAGTACAGTTCAGTTATATTTAACTTTTAAGAACAATACATACATTGCATTTAATAGTTTGTTTTCAAACATTATTTGGGGGAAATTTTAAACCCACCCAACCTTATTATGTGCAAATACATTTCACAAAATACTTTTAAGTTGTACATTTACTTGGTAGGGTGCTTGGTGCCAAATCATTTAAGAATAGTCCTTTAAATTCCATTCACTTTGGGGCTTGGTTTTGGCGTTGGGCCTTCATTACTTACTACAATGCTCTTTTGTTTGAAGAGTTGATGACCCAATCCACTTTTGCAGGACAGTGAAGTTGACACTCTTAGTCATAAGCTCCTCTC
Organism: Phyllopteryx taeniolatus; assembly: GCF_024500385.1. Lineage (NCBI taxonomy): Eukaryota > Metazoa > Chordata > Actinopteri > Syngnathiformes > Syngnathidae > Phyllopteryx > Phyllopteryx taeniolatus. Next base: position 13,490,607 of record NC_084516.1, on the reverse strand, counting down.
AGCATGTTCATGGCATTCATACATCCCGGGGTCACAGTCAAAGGTTTGTGGTGCATTTGGTGCATCTGAATTTAAGGTTAAAGGGCTGCCATTCCTGGCGGGAAAAATACATTCATACTGCTGCAGCTGCCACGTTCTGGGTAAGAAATGCGACAGAGGCCATTCATAGAGAAGTGTAAATGCACTGCAACACAATCCATTCTGTGACTGCCGGTGGACTACCAAGTAGTTCTGCTCAAATTTTCCAATAGGAAGTAATGTAAAGTGTATTAGTTCCAGGCTCCAACTTTGGACATCATAAAAACATTAACTTTACAGGCAATGTTTTCACGTTCCTAAATGCTCACCTAAGTATAAAAAGAAGCTAACAACGGTATATTCGTTCATCCGTTATGTATTGAGCTTGTCCTCATTAAGGTTGCAGATGAGTTGCCCTTAGGTGTGAATGTGAGTGCAAATGGTTGTCTGTTTATATGTGCCCTGCGATTGGCTGGCGACCAGTTCAGGGTTTACCCTGCCTCTCGCCCGAAGATAGCTGGGATAGGCTATCTACTCACTGCTAGGGTTGGGCATCGTTTGAATTTGACGATTCCGGTTCCGATTCCAGTTCCTCATTTTGATTCTGGTTCCAAACGATTCTCGATTCCGATTCTTTTTGAAGGCTCGGTCAAAAAAAGTTTGCATGGTTTAAATAAGGGGTGTCCAAATTATGAACATCCATTTTCTTAGCAGCCCGCAGCACACTAAAATGAACATTTGACTCAGGGTTCTTTATAAGCAGTATCAATATGAAACCCATGAACTAAAAGGCAATGTGTGTGTAATTGTTTTAACTCAAAGTTAAATATATCATTGTTATAATAATTATTTGTGACTGTTTTATAATGTCAAATGGTTCATTTGTGCAAATTTAACTTGACTTCCTGTTTTAAGCATGTAGGGTTTTATTTTGAAGGGTGTGCACCGGAATTCAACATTTTGGCACAAAAGTTAACGTCACACGACATCGGTGAAAACTAAAGTAAAATGAGAAATGAGACGACATGAAAATGAGTAATGAATGGAACCAAATGCTCCGTAAACGTTGATTCCTTGACCTACCCACCGACGAGGTGCAAGGTTTGTGTTTGTGATACAACGTTTATGTGAATTTTGTCCTAATTCATCGTGGTGTAAAATTGCTCGTTTGACCTTTGGTGAAGTTTTAGCCCAATGTTAAGCTTGTAATGCGACTGGTTCCACTTTCTTTCCAGTATGGTAATTATTTTTTTGTGTCTGTCATCAGGTCTTATGTTGGTTTGAAGACAAAAATAAACGCTAAAAACCATCAGTGCCAGAGTGCAACCCACCGTTTAACTTGTTACCTGCCTTAATGTTGGCATAGACGTATTTTATTGTTTCACACTCACCCAATTGACTACACTGAAGTTCCGTGCGGTGTAGGCTGTGGCTTGGAGCGGGAGGGAGGGAGCATGTCCGACTTACACACGTCACGAAAGCCTCCTTTGCACAATATAATCTTATTCCAAGTGTTGCACTGAGGCGAAAGGTCATTCATTTGAACAAAGTTAAGAAACGTTTTTGTTCACCGCCGCCGTTGGGCATAAGCACGTCTTCGTGCGCGCTCTTTTTCGTTTGGTTTTTGCCCCTTTCTTCTTCGGGGTCGGCGGACTGTAGGCATCAAAACTGGGAAATGAAATTTTCTACTTTGAACGATTCCGGGAGAACCGGAATGTCCCGGTTCCAATTGTTTCTTGATGCCCAACCTTAATCACTACACTGCATTTGGGGTCAACTTTGGAGGTTCCACTGTATTATCAATATTTTCATTGTAGGGATGAATGTTTTCTTTGCTCATCCCCACTTATACATTTGCGTTTGGTGCCATGACGCATTCACCCCTTTTTTCACATCATTCTGAGATTTCTCTCACCACACAGTCACTGAACATACCATTCATGTCTAATGCTAGTGTCTACTGTCCAACTCCATGTCCTGATGTATATATATGTAGGGCTTGTGTTTGAATCCGGATGGTGGTTACTTCCTTTTCTGTATCTGATGTTGGTACTGCTGTTGTTTTCCCCAAAGGACGGGCACACCCCTTTGCTCCTGGCAGCCAAACACGGCCATGCTGAAGTGTGCCTCACTTTGCTGGACTGCGGCGCTGAAATCAGCACTTCTGACAACAGTGGCAGGTAGGGAGGAAAACAGCAGCCAATTCGCAAACAAGGACACAAAGCAAGGTCTTGTGCACAGTGCTGTGTATACAGGGGGTTCTCACTTTAGGGTCGCAACATAGGACATTTCAAGGTTATGAACAGCATGTGCCGTAAGATTGTGTTCACGCGACACAAGAAGGCACGCTGTGTCACTGCTGTGCTCACTGCTGTGCTCACTGTTTTTCATGAAATTGCTTTACACAGATGGCCCACAAGTGTTTTTTAATTCAAATACTTAAAATATGACATTATCAGGCTACAAACAGCACACAATTAACTAGTTTTGTCATGTTGCACAAAAAGACACACCTAGTTTACTGCTTATTTTTTTTTCATTAAATAGTTTTATATTCAAAGCCTAGTAGCAGTTTTCATGCAAATATTTATTGTAATTATTAGTTAACTACTGCATTAGTGTAGGTTAGTCATCGCCAATAGTGGGTTGCAACTTACTGTATGTCCAAATTTGGATTACGTCACCACCGTAGAAACGGAATTTTGGTAAACCCAGGACCCAATGTACAGTAACCCCCCACTATTTACGGGGCATGGGTACTGAGCCCTGCCGTGAAAATAGTGAAGGAAGTGAAGCCCAGCTGAAAAGGTTTGTAATTTGCCATAGTTGCCACAAGATGGCGGCAAAGCACGTTTTTCTATTAGGAAATGCTACGGCCTGACTAAATGAAGTTCCTCCCCTCACTTCAACATAGTTGCTTGGCACCAATATTCTACAAGGCTACACCAAAGAAATATTTTTATATTAGACATGGCTTTGGCCTAAGGCACAAACACAGTGAAAATGTGGGGTTTTCAGCAAATAATGGATGATAGGTTCACCCCAAAACATTCATCAATGGGCGAATTAACGAATGCTGAACTGCACATTCGCCCGCGGCGGTTCACTGGACAGTAAATAGCCACTTTTGAATGTACGTTGCAGGACGGCGTTAATGCTCGCCACAGAGTCCCATGCGGTTGCTGTCGTCGAAGTTCTGGTCCACAGGGGGGCGCACCTGTCCCCAGTGGATTTGCACGGCCACGATGTCCTGCACTACGCCAAATTGTCCACCAACTGTGAGGTCAAAGCTGCACTCACTACTGCTCTGACCAGGCAGCTCCCTGGTGAGATACATACACGGGATCAATAAAGAAAGCTAGATTGAATGTTCAGTTCATCCATTTAATTTGCACGACAGTATAGTATTACTGTATAAGAATAATGCCTCTTTGGTGTCAATTCAGAGCAACACTGCCATCTGCCGGAGAGCCTCAGTCATGTTGCTTTTGGATGTGTGAATGAGTTGATGTTTAGTTAAATGTTTTTTCCTTTCACACAATTTACAGATCCCAAGTCTCCCGGAAGTCCCGCGGTAAGAACGTCACTAGAGCTACAAAACATTTTCCACAAATCAATCAGTGAACTGTGAGAAAGAAAAGCTATTGTTTTGTCTACATTTCTAGATGTAATACTGATACTCATACAGTGGGGGTGTTCATTTACTCAAATGCAGAGTTAATTGGGTTAAGGTGTTTAAAGAGGGGAGGCCTTCAATTGTAATGTATTTGTTTAGAATTTTCACGTGGAGGACATCTCATTGCCCTGTTGGTTAGCGCGTCTGCCTCACGGTTCTGAGGTTCGGGATGCAAATCTCGGCTCTGGCTTTCCTTTGCAAGCTCTCTCCATGCTTGTGTGAGTTTTGGCCGGATACTCAGTCTTCCTTCCAGATCCTCGAAACATACTTCTTAAGTTAACTCAAGACTCTAAATTATCCATAGGTGTGACTCTGCGTGTGAATGCTTTTTTGCCCTATGATTTGCTAACGATCAGTCCTCTTCCCCAAAGTCAGCTGGGATAGGCTCCAGCTCATTAATGAAGTCCTATCAAAAAATTGATAAATACATTTTTTTCCACAAATAAATGATCTGTTTTGTCCCGCATGCAACGAATCCATTCTAAAAGCTTCCTCTCCAACTCCTCACTAACTTTTTTTTTTTTTCCACCCCAAATTCTTTTTTGGTCAAAGTTGAAATGTTTCCAGTGTTTTACTGCGGAATGCTGCGCGCTGCATACAGTAACAGCCTTTAAACTGTAAACTTAAGCTTTACATATGCCATGTCTGCAGTGCAAGTTGTGTGTTTTGCTAAAGGCCTCTACTGCGAATGTCGTGACATGATGGTATTAGTCATATATACTGTAAAAGGTAATTGCAGTCACCCTGTGGCTTTACCTATTATTTTATTTGTGGTGATTAAAGCAGAAGCCACCATTTGCGTAAATACGACATGTACATTTAAAAAAAAACATTTTTATTGTCATGGCCACATTTAGATGACCTCCACAGCTTTCTATATTAACAGTCTCAGCTCGTGTAAACCTGTTAGTTGTGATTAAAAGAAACGCAGTTCTTGTCACTCAGTCGTTGAAGCTCCTTGAACTAACCACCACTGATTCCACTTCTCTCTTCGCTCTTTGCTGACCCCTATAGCATGATCAAGTAGCTAAGCTAAGTGATGAACGGATCACAACTCCCAAAAAACGAAAAGCACCTCCACCTCCTATTAGCCCACTGCAGGTAAATGCATGTCTCTGTATGTTCGCATGTATCAATGTCCTGCACTCTGTATTAATACACATTTGTAAACTTATTACGGTAGTCTAGCCTATTTTCCGAGTGGTTCTAAAAAAACTTTGAACAGCTGTTTCCCAAAAGCAAGGATCAAATGTTATTAGCGGATAAAACCATCTTAGTCTCAACAAGCTTTTGGGATTTGTTCTCCATACAAATGTAGTATTTTTTTCAGATAAACTCACTCTTAACTTTGTCCACCTGCAGAAGTCTGGAACATCATCTCCTTCAGTTTCTGGGACCCCATCATCCAACAAAAGTGAAACTCCAAAGCGATTCAACTACAAGGTAATGATCAAAAGCACCGGAAATTGGATGATTATATACTCACTATCCGTGACATTAGAGATATACTACAAGATTAAAAACACAGTGCAGTCCTACACCACTGCGAATGACAACCAATCACATAGTGGCCCATACTCGAAAAGACAGTGTCTAAATTAAACAACACACTCATTCACTCATGTTGGAAATATTTGACCCGAGATATGTGCTTCTAGGCTGCATATATTTTACCGACGTCACTTGGCCACACTTGTAAAACTCTACATGAGTAAAGTGTGTGAGAGAGCTAGCGATGCTGCGAGAATGCAGGGATGTCAGATTTATAAGATATTCTTACTTGATGCCCAGAGGGGAAATGTAGCTGTTATAGCAGTAATACATGAATAAATTAACTAATAATAAGAATAATACAATAATAAATCAATAACAAATATATAAAAGATTCCTTTCTAACAAAAATATCAGTCTCAAATGCCTAGCAGAAAAGACCAACTAGAATAGCTTGAAAAATGACATTTTATGCATTTCCAACCAAAATTATCATGCATAACTCCTAAAAGAACTGCAAAAATTAAGTTAAAAAAAAACGGATTGAAGGGGACCTTTAAATTTGGATCTCATTAGATTGTAGTGTGATTGAAGTGTACTTCGGTAATGTTTGGTGAATGTTTGACAAATACGACATCACAAGATTATCGTGAAGGTAAATGAAAGGAAATGTAATGCCGTTATTAATTAAGGAGAAGACAAGAGAAGAGCACCACAAAATGTCAATGCACAACGAGGTCCCACCTCTACTCCCTCTTATCTTTTCCCAATCTCCACTCCCACTCCACTTTTTCTCGCACCCCCACTGCTCCCTCGCCTTTGTTCTCGTGTGGAAGGAGGATGAAGTCCGAGAGGACTTCGAGAGGCTGCGCAACAACCAGAGAACCATGTTGCCCGAGACAATGGACGACTCGAGGGACGCCGATGATGTGGATCCGAAGGTTATTAAAACACTACATTAGCTTTTTAGACAAGACAGTAAGACAAACGTGGGGACACCTTCTCTGGCTTAGGAGTGACATCATATTTTTGTCTTGCAAAGTAGAGCATTAGTCAATAGAGTGACAGAACATAGTATGAATTATGTCAAAGAATTTTTGTGAATCTTTCTACAGTACGTTAACTAAAATGTTTTCACATTGTCGCTGTTCGAAATGAAAACATCTTTGTATAGATGTGTTTTATATTACCTTTTCAACGCGTTTGACAAGTTTAAAACTTCAAATCTAGATGGATATTTAGAGTTTAGTGCCAAGAGATATCTGTTTCGAGCTCAACTTGTTCACCTTCAGCATTCTTGGAGGAGGTCTAACCAAAGCCTACACGTCAGGACCTGTTTTGTTGTTCGCTGACTTGCGAGTGGTCCAGAGCTCATGCCTGCTCATGTGTCTTTACCTGGTAATGTATATGATGTGTTGTATGCACTGACAGGTAGAGCCCGGTGTTACGGTATCCGCCGCTCTTGTTTCAGCCCTTCAAGCTAAGATTACCGCTCTTACTCTGGAAAACCAGCAACTGGCCAGCAATTTTAAGGTAAGTGGCCCTTAGCACAATAAAAGGCTCAAGCTACTTTTACATTGCACCGTACTAGCTCGGCTCAGCTCTACATACCTTTCTTTTGCTTTTGGATTGGTAGATTTCCGCTAATGCATGACAACAATTCAGCAGACGGATGCTGGTGCTGTATTTGCCCCTCGGTATGGCTGTTGACCATGTTAAAGAGACTTAACTTTATTCGAGAGGACACTCAGGGCAACACGAGAACAGCAATTTGGAGACTGTGGATGCTGCAACCAAAGGATAAGCTTACACGGGATACACACATGCCCACAATCGGGCCAAGTTTGAGCAGTTTCCCTCCCTTGCAGCCAAAGTCAGCAAGGGCCCGATTGCCAAAGATTATCCTGAGTGATTATCCTTTGATGTGGGGTGTATTAAGAGTTTTTTCCCCCCAAATCTAATCTAATTGGAAATGGTAGGGGCCGACAATCGTAAATGTTTGCAACTGAAATGTAGTTACGCTAAGATAACAGTGATTCTGTTGTCTTCTACTACTTCTTCAATGACTACTCTTTCTTCTTTGTATTTTCTGGCAATCTGTGAACCCATCCTGTGCTACTTAACCGAAAAACTCACCGATTGCTATTCCAAGATGCCTCAACATTGCGCCAAAACCCTGGCTAATTGGAAAGTAATAATTGTGTGATACATCTTGATTGAGAGACCAACGTATGTCTGGGAGGAGCTAAGTTTAGCCTGGGTTGTTAGTGGAAGTTGTGAGTCTTCGCCGCATGCGCGTAATAATAATAGTGCATTCCACTTATAGAGCACTTTTCTCGGCACTCAAAGATGCTTTACAAGAGCATGCATTATTCATTCACTCCACAGTCACACCGAGTGGTGGTAAGCTATGTGTGTAGCCACAGCTCCCCTCGGGCAGTCTGACAGAAGGGTGGCTGCCATTCTGCACCTACGGCCCCTCTGACCACCATGAAATATCCAACCACCTTCATTCATGGGCAATGTGGGTTAGGTGTCTCGCATAGGCAGACAGCAACGACATGCGCTCATGCGGGATAGGAATCGGCGACCCTCCGGTACTCTTATCCTCTGCGCCACACCTCCCACAATGTATATGTTCATGTACACACATTCAAAATGAAATAATTTGTAAGCCAAACTTTTTAACAGTAATGTTATAAAATGAGTTTGAAATTATATTAGTCTTTTTTGGACCATAGTTTTTGGAATATTTCCAGTTCAAACTGTTAATATAGGCAGTTAGAAATATTTTTAGGGGGCGTGCCAATTGCGTTTTTTTTTTTTTTTTTTTGCTATACATGGAAGGGCTTGGTCCCTTTCTCCCGCAAATAGTTTACTATATAGAATACACAAGAAGAACATTAAGTACACACATGGCCTCATCATAGGTGGGCTCGCTCACATTTTAAAAATTGCTTAAGATTACAATGATAGCAGGTTGGGTTATTTTTGTTATTTAAAGCAATGCATCCTCAAATGATGCTAAGATAATGAATCTGCTCAATGTCTAACTGGTGATTAACAGAGTACTAATCTGGAACCCTGGAAGACCAGGTGCTAGAAATAGTACCAGGTTTTGCCATTACAAAAGTAAACAAATAGCAATTACAGTTATGCAGAGCCAAGTAGGTACCATGCACTGGGAAAAGAGCCAAACATGCACTTTTTTGTTCAGGGTTGTTTATGTTCAGCCTCTGATTCTTGTTCGCAGAAACATCCATCACTCCAAGCAAACGAGGACCTGAAAGAAACCAGCCGTCCCGACAGCATGACCTCTAACTCCTCCTTCCATTCCACACAGGATGACTTAGAGCTAGCAGCAGCTGTACCTTCCACCGCCCACGCACCGCGGGAGGACGGAATCGGGGATGAAGGGATAAGGGGGAGCCAAGAGGAGACACGACTGTTAAGACAGGCGCTCGAGAACGTCCAGATGAAGTTGCTGGAAACCAGAAAAGAGAACCGCTCGCTTCACGCTCTGTTGAAACCTGAGAGGAGCACAGAAATGGGCCAGGGAGAGGAGGGAAGCGTGAGGGAGAAAGGAAAAGAGGAAGAGTTGATCGAGAGTCTGGCGGAGCTGCAGGCAAAGCTGACAGACACCCAGGAGAGATACCACCAAGCTGTGGAGGAGGTGGAAGAGTTGAGAGCGCAGATGGGAGGCGAGCTGGCCAATCAGCGGCAAGCGTCTGCGCTCGAGCAGGAAGTTAAGCAGTTGAAGGCGCAGCTCGTCCAGACGGGCTGCGAGCATGAGAACGCGGCTCAAAGATTGAGACAGCTGGAGGAGGCGCTGAGGAGGGCCGAGGAGGAGGGACGCAGCGCTATAGAGAAACAGGGGAGGACGGCAAAAATGGAGGAGCTGTACAAGGAGGCACAGGAGGAGATTAGGATGCTCCAGGTACACATCTTGCACCATTTAGTCATCCATCCATCCATTTTTGATACCACTTATCCTCAAGAGGGTCGCGGGTGAGCTGGAGCCTACCCCAGCTGAGGCAGGGTGCACCTGGGACTGGTCACCAGCAAAGCACAGGCTGGGTCATTCTGTTGATAATAATAAACACCTAAAATGGACACCTCCCTTTCACCATCAGGAAAGGAGTAATACAGGAATCCCTCACTATATCACGGTTCATTTATTGCTGATTCACTGCATCGCTGATTTTTATTATTTTTTTTAAAGGTCAGTAGTATAATTTCACCTGCACATCTCTGATACAGTCAGCTTTATAGGCCAATTGAATTAAACGTGGCAGCAACGACAAAAGGTTACTGGGCTAATGTTTTTAGCAGGTAAAGAAACCTTACTGACTCCCCCTTGCCGCTTACAACACAAGTTTTATGAAATCAATTCGGAAATACCAAGCTTAGCCCGCCGAATAGCTAATCCAAACACTCATAACAATATTGACAGGAACAAATGCATGTAAGCAGAAAAATGTAACTAGATTTTCTACAACTACAGTACTGCAGTTTAAAACATCACCGCAATGAATTCTGGGTACCCATAATGCTTCTTACTGACTACATTACCAGGACCGTAAGTGTGAGTAGTGCAAATTTGTAACTCAGGAAATCGCCTGTTCACGGTTCACCCCATGTCTGCATGGGTTGACGTTGTTCACGTCATTCAAGTAAGGGCGTGCCTAACAGGCATGTGCTTGTGTTGTGTGTCGATAGTGACCTCAAGTGGAAATATAAAATACCTGCACCTCTCTCTAAAGTGCAGTTTTAGTTTTTACTAATATAATAAATAATTAATCACTATATCATGGATTTCATTTACTGCGGTGGTTTTCTGGAACATAACGATTAACGGCGGTTTACTGTAATCTCGTTCATACGTAGACTCCAGCTCACACGTGGACATACATCAATGCTCTAACGTCATTTGGAGATGTTTGGTTCCACTACAGAACACTCTCTTCTTATTCCTAATTCTTCTGCAGCCCATTTAGTCAGCTAAATAGGTGGACTTGGTCATTTAATGCTGATTGCTGCCAAGTAGTCAAAATACATGCCAACATCCATCCATTTTCTGTACCGCTTATCCTTGCTGGGGTCGCGTGCGTGCTGGAGCCTAGCCCAGCTATCTTTGAGCGAGAGGCGGCGTACACCCTGAACTGGTCGCCAGCCAATCGCTGGGCCCATAGAAACAAACGATCATTCGCACTCACATTCACATGTATGGGCAATTTAGTGTCTTCAGTCAACCTACCATGCAGGTTTTTGGGGTGTGGGAGGAAACCGGAGTACCCTGCGAAAACCCACCCAGGCACGGGGAGAACATGCAAACTCCACACAGGCGGGGCTGGGATTTGAACCCCGGTCATCAGAACTGTGAGGCAGATGTGCTATCCAGTCGCTCACCGTGCCACCTACATGCCGCCTACATGCCAACGTGACATCAAGAAATAGCAATGAAAAAACACATCCAATAGTAAAAAAAAAAAAAAAATGTCTACAAAGAGTATTTTTATTCATCCCCATCCTCACTGTATATTAATCCAATATATCATTGCGGTTCATTAGGAGGCTCTGAGGGGCACAGTTCCTGTGGAGGCTGCGGCCAAAGATTTTGAGAAAATGAAGTCTGACCTCAACGAGGTCATATGCGGACTCCAGCGTCGCCTGCTGGAGTTGTCGCACTCCTACAGCGAAACCCGGGCTCAGCTCGGCGCCGTGCAGAAGCAGCTGGCCGAGAGCAGCCGGGCGCCGTCTCCGCCCTTGGAGGAACTGCACCAGGAGATGCAGAACCGGCTGGAGGAGATGCAAACGCTGCTCACCGACATGGAAAAAAAGTACTCTGCAGCGCTGGAGGAGATCTCGCAGCTGAGGCAGGAAGCGGAGGTTCAGGCGCAGAGCTCTGTTGCCCTCGCTGACCACACTCAAGTGATTTCGTCTTTAGGAAATGCCATCAAAGAGCTAGAAAGCCAATCGGAAGAACTGAAAGAGCAGCTCTGCCAGAAGACCTTGCAACTGGATTCTCTCCAGAACAGGTGAGTGAAGCAGAACTCTTTACAATGGAACCTCCAAAGTCATAAAATGTTCTACAGGCGACAATTTAAGTTACATTTGCAAATAGCGAAAAACCTCAAGTGATTGAAGCTCCCCCCAAAATGTCTATAATTGCCTTCATTAACAGTTAAAACTGTACCTATGCCACAAACTATGATCCCAAAACACTTTAATCATATCAAACTCATCTTACATTACCCCCAAAAATAATGGCTTACAACTGATTTGATGTTGGGAAAAAAATACACCGGAAGTTTGTGTGTACATGGATCCACTTCCGGCAAAGAGTCTCCGTAACGTCCACTAACAAACCAGGCTAAACTTTGCTCCTCCCTGACAAACAAAGATGTTAGTATCTCAGTTGAGATGTATCACTTCAACATACAGTGGTGCCTTGAGATATGAGTTGAATTAGTTTCGTGACCACATTCCTAACTCAAAACAGTCTTGTCTCAAACATTTATCTTTCCCCATTGAAATGAATGACAATGCCATTCATTTGTTCCAGCCTCACAACAAAATATTTGTAATGTGTTTTTTAATAAGGAAAATAGCACTATTTATAAAAATATACAGAAATGAATTAAATATAATGTAAAGAATTTGTTTTTACTACATTTTTTGCTTCAATTCAACATTCAGTTGCGCTGCTCTTTCTGATGTGCGTGCCTTGGCCATTTGGGGAGTTTATACGGGAATACAAGGAAGTGTTTCACAGCTGACTCAGTAAGCTGTAATATTAGTCATTATTCGCAAAGGATCGAGAATAAAAGCAGCCAAACCCTTGCCAATGTTGCAAACTTCAATTTCCTTGTTTATAGTTACTGGTCACTGGTACCCTTCTGTGGCGAAATCACATAAAAAGTGGGAGGGAAAAAAAAAGATCAAAGAAAAGCTAAATACTTTAATCATTTTGAGTCTCATATCGGAAGATGTTGAGGTTCGCTGTATGAGTGACCAGGTTGGATAAAATTAGAAATGAGCTCATCAGAGGGACAGCCAACGTTAGATGTTTTGGAGCCAAAGTTACTTCGATGGTTTGGACACGTCCAGAGGAGAGAGAGTGAGTATATTGGTAGAAGGATGATGAGGATGGAGCTGCCAGGCAAGAGAGCTAGAGGAAGGTTGATAGATGTCGTGAGGGAAGACATGAGGGCAGTTGGGGTTTGAGAGGAGGATCCAGGAGAGAGGCTTATACATGGAAAAGGATGACACGCTGTGGCGACCCCTAACGGGACACGCCGAAAGGAAAAGAAGATTTTGATTCTCACATCACACATGATGGTTTCAAATCCAAATTTGACTTGGGTGAGACATACCTTTCCAGAAAATGTTGCTTAAACTCTCAATTCCACGGCTTTCGAGGCATTTCATTCTATGTGTAAGCATGTGGTTGTTCACCTCAAGGCTGACGGTGGAGAAAGACACCACCTCGGAGGATTCAATCTCCGGCGAGGAGCACAATAAAATGCGAGAGCAGCTGGAGGGCAAGGTGAATCACCTAATGCAGCTCTTCCAGGAGGCCCTAAGGAAGCAAGACGAGATGGCTCTGGAGGCGGCTGATGCCTGGCAAAAGGTGAGGGGGGCCTCAAACTGTTGCCACAAAGTTGGAAGCATAGAATTGTGTAAAATGAAGCTTCTGTGGAGGGACTAGCCCTAGGGGTGGACAACGTTTTGTGCTTGCTTTTTATAATTGCCATTTTATTCCAATCAAAAGGCGCGGGACAATCGAGCAGAGCGGGAGGCCATACAGGAGGTTCTGACGTCAAGGGAGAAAGAGAACCAGAGCCTGAGCTCCAGGTTGGCCGAGTCCCAGGACGCTGTGTGTCAGCTCAAGCAGCTGGTGGAGAACCACGTGGCCTCTGAGAGGGAAAAGAACAAGCGGGTCGGTCACTCTGTCAGACAAGGCTTGTCGTTGTTTTCTCCATGAACAAAGTCAAGCATCTCATTCATCCCACCCAGATAGACGACCTGTCCCGGGAAGTAGCCAAGCTAAAGGAGGCCTTAAATAGCCTATCACAGCTCTCGTACAGCTCAGGGTCACCCTCCAAGAGACAGCAGCAGAACCAGCAGCTGGAAGCATTGCAGCAACAAGTCAAACAACTGCAGTATCAGCTAGCCGTAAGATTGATTCTACATTTAATTTCATATGAAATTACACAATTCGTACTCCCTCACTCTTACTCTGTTTACATTACAGGAGTCCAAGAAGCAGCACAATGAGATCGTGTCAGTCTACAGGATGCACCTTCTCTATGCTGTTCAGGTACTGCGTTCTCTCATTTGTCTTCTTATGTTCGACGATGAATCACTCAACAGTGGTGATATACAACGTTTTTGCAGTCAAAACGTTAACAGCATGTGAAAACATCCCGAAACATATCCACATTGTTCTATGTTCACTGTTCCCCTTATTTTTATTCTAGGTCTAGTTAAGACCTAGACATCATTTTAAATTCACATACATTTCCACATCCATCTGGAACTCTTGACAATCTGAACTGACTCATCACACCACCTAAAATGGTTACTATTCAGAAAGAGACTACAGTGTTCCGCCTACCTTGTAAATGTATACATAAAAATACACGTTTTGGCAGTGCATGAAATTAACATAAAAGGGTTCCACAAAACCATCTCTTTTGAACTGAAGCTTGTGATTGACATGTTGCAATATTCTATGTCTTCAGATATTTCTACAGTAGGCATTCATTTTAACAATACTATATTCTTCCCAGTGCAACGGTGGCAGAGGATTTTATATGAAGTAGGCTTACTTTGCTCCTAGAACTTGGCATCTTTTAGCCTTCACAAGTGCATCAATATCAGGTGTGAAATCCTGAGTGGCACCCAATTTCAGAATGTCATTTAAGTGGGAAGTGGTCATTTTAGTGGTCAGTAGTGATATCTCCAATCGACAAAATTAGCAACAACAGTTACTTTCATTGAAAAATTGCAGTGGCTAATGGCTATGATAGCCCTCACCCGTTCCTGTACATTGGCTAGTAGTGGAAAGTAGACCAGAAACACTACAGGTTTCTGATTAAAGGCGGAGTGTTGCATTTAGGTTGAAACGCACATGCACCAATATGACTGTGTGGTTGGGCCGCTGAAAACGAGCCCTTCACCTGTCAATCGAATATAAGTTGACTTTCATTCGCTGTAGTCAACTACTGGCTGAATAACGTGTGCCACTGAGGTTATGCTTATTAAACACTTAACCTTCCCGCGTTTGTGTCAATTTGGGACTAACACACACAACAACTTAGAGAAAGGCGCTGACGTTTTAAACGACTCTGCCGCAGTGGAGCGAGCTGTTTAGCTCCTTAGCTCGCTAGCTCATTACCTCGTGGGCTAGCAACCATAAAAAGTTAACTTTCCCGTGCGTGTTAACTAGGGACTAACATACACACCAGCAACTTGGAGCGAAGTGCTGACGTTTTAAATGACATCGCCACAGTCGAGCGAGCTGTTTACCTCATTAACTCGCTAATCCTACACACAAACCAGCTCCTTTTTTGACAATGTGCTCTCTATTTCCATGGGCCAGATTGGACCCTCTGACGGGATGGTTGTAGCTCGTGGCCCATACGTTTGACACCCCGGAGCTACGCTAACTGTTAACAAGACAGGTGACGAGATTGTGGTTGCAAACTCTTTTCCTTTGTCACATTTAATGCGGCGCACGACTTGGGAGACGTTGTACAAACGACTCAACGAGTACTTCTTGTATTTGTGTCCAGCAACAGCGGAAACTTCAGGTCGCTTCCGAATTGGCTGTCGTTCCGTCACAATCACAAAGCCTATGACTCGGCCCAACTCAGTATTGACCATTTACATTAGGATTTGCGATCGTAAATATTGACCAGGTTTAATATTAAGTGTTTTAAGTGAGCAGATCTGAGAAAAAAAAATCACTCTTAACACACTGCAAAGTAGGGAAAAATGCTCAAATTTGGCCCGATTGTCAGTATGCGTGTACCCTGCTTTAGTTGATGGTTTGTGCTTTGTTATGTGCTTTAGGGCCAGATGGACGAGGATGTGCAAAAAGCCTTGAAGCAAATCTTGATGATGTGCAAGGTGCCAAGTCAAACCGAGGAGGCCTGCTGAGATGCACTGAGCACGCTCCAAAGCCAACAAACCCAAAACAAACACACTGAAGTCAAGTGCTGCTGCCAATGTCCTGCGAGGCTGCATCACAGCGTGCCTCTAGACTTACATGGTCTGCTTGCAAAGTCTCAACTAGAAAATCATGGGAAACCAAGAGACCAAACATTCATTAACATCAATCAACAACCCAACTTCCTATCTGTGCGTACACAAAGTACATTTTAAATCTCACATTGATGCACGAAAGCAACGACTACAATCCTGTTCTGTTACATTGTGTGTATAAATAAAAGCCTTATTGGTGCTGCCATTTATAGCATCTATTTTTACAATACAACTATGATATTTTTACTTGCTGTCCAATTGTATAACACTTTCCTTGGTACAATCTAAATTATTATTTTTGCCCTGATAGCAATGCATGAGATTGTGGCCACATTTGCATGACGATGTTTGTATGTTTTTTACGATACTAAAAATGTATTTTTGTCCAAGTTACTGTACGGTAAGAGGAGGCTTGTGTTTGAATGTTATGCTTTTTGTCCTCCAATGTAACAATGCACTATTTGGTCTACTGACATGTTAACTCGAGTTTTTATTCGCGTCCTTTTTACATTGTAAAGGGTTGAATATTCAGTGTCATAGAAAGATGGGCTCATTTAGTAGATATTGTGCCTGCACTTATTGATAAGACAATTTAATGTGACTCTGACTCGTCTGCATCACAGTCTAAATGAGCTGTGAAATGCCATATTAGACTAATTTGATGTCCCAGCTCCATTTCATCATGTTTAATGTCTGCAGCACTTTTATGTAGTATATCTCCTAAAAGGTTCACTCCTCCACCCTCTTTTGCCTTAGTACTTTGCCAAGAGCCATAGAACTTAGCAGGTGACTTTTTCTGGGGTGTTTTGACTGTTAGTATACAAAAAGGAATATACAAATCTGCCTGATTTCATTATCATTTCTCATGTGTTGCTCAGGAAGAATGGTAACGACACTCCTGACAAACATATGTTGGGGTGTGAGAAGATTAGTCTTTTTGTTGTTGTTGCATGTTTTGCTTTGTTAAATGTCGTAAAACCATCGTCCATCAGGGCCTCTGAAATATTTTGCAAGGGCAAAAAGGAAAAATGCAAGTTTGCTGTTTCTTTCCCAGCAATTTTGTGGGGATGTACAGTTGATTTTTGTGCCCTCTTTAATAAACTTAATACTAAAATATTATACTTGTGTTCATCTTTAACAATTCACATTGTGATTAAATGCATTATAACAAAACGACAAATATAATATACATCGTCACTGTCAGGCAGAAACCTATGTCCTAATTTGGTCAATTTCATATTTTTACACAAATCTATACTGTCGCCATGTGGGACTGTTATTTTTACAAATTGTAAATCAAATCAATCTAAAGTGTTGGGGGGGAAAAATTATTTATCTCTCTGACGATGCAATGTTAATGGCTTCACAAATGTGGTTTTTTTTTTGGGGTTCCTGAAAAGTGATGGTTCTGGAGCTGCAAGGATTTTCTGCCCAATTCCTATATAATTTCCAATACAAACAGCCCACTTTTAACAAAACATAATTACAAATTACTATTCAACAAATACAATGCGACTTATAGGGTAGCCTTATGTCAGCAAAGCCGTGCACGAGCGCCACCGGTTGTGTGCACGCCAAGCCAAATGTCCCGGCCGCTTTATATACTTCAAATACTAATATGTGAACTTATCTCTTTGATCCTCTCTCTGTCCTAAAAAGGAATAATAATGTTAACGGGCTTCCAGTCAGTCTGCTATTCAGTAGCACATAGGCTTTAGTATTATCTATCACATGACACAACAGGTAGCTTCTCTCGTTCCCATTCAAAAAGAGGACAGTGGCGCTATCACTGACCACCTGAAACGTTTCCTAGCTAGAATAACCGTGAACAGTATAGCTCTCCCGAATAAACATGCTCAACAGATACTTGTAATTTTGCAATCGTAAAAAAACAATATTGTTAAACTGGAAAGATAAACAAGCTACTAACATTAACCAATGGCCAAATCTTGTCATAGAGTATATAACACTAGAAAATATCTGTGCCAAACGTTCTAACCTGGATCAGCTCTCCGTCTCTGGGTGCCAGGGAGGTGTCCGATGGCCCCATTCCGGGAGCCTCGTCCTAGTCTCCGGGTGGGGTGCAGGGGGCCGTGCTGCTGCTCCCGGGGCCTGTGTCCTCCTCTTGCCTCTCCCCGGGGCGCTCCGCCGTGGTCGCCACCCCCTCTCTTGCTCAGGCTGTGTGGGGTCACCGGCTGACTTGGGGGGCCTATCGTGAGGTGTCTGCGCATCCCGCTTTAGGCAGGCCTGGCTGCTGTGCCCTGTTCTGGTTGCTGGGTGGTGGCGGGGAAGGGGGCTGGGTGGGTAAGCTGTAGGGCGGGGAGGTGCTGTCCCCCTTCTCTCTGTGGTCTTCCAGCAGGTCAGGCCGGGCCCGCAGGAGTATAGCCTCTTACTTCATGCAGTCTACACATTTGTATTACTCACACTGTACATACTTCACACCTTGGGCACATTCACATCTCATTCGCAAGGCATGATGATGTGGACGGTGGGCCAATCGCTCCCCTTCTCAGTTCGGCCAGTCCTCCAGTTTGAATGCATCATACAGCCATAGGTAAAGGAAGGGCAGTGTCGGGGTGGGGAGGACACTCGGCCAGGTGTTCCGGCACTCCGGCCTGTTCCCTGGCCCGCCTTGCCTTCCCCCCACTGATTTTTAATGCACCACATACATTCACATATCCTTTGGGGAGTTGGTTGATCTGGGTGGGGGTGACGAGACACCGTCTCACCTCACCCCCACTAGTCTCCCCAATGCACGACAACCCACCACACGTGATCACGATTCCGGGACAATGGTTGCCAATTGGTAACGATAGTAATAGGGTGGGAGGTGGGTATTCATTCACGTCTCTTGGCTGGACTCCTGGGGCCTGATCCACCATTCTGCATGGCCATGCAGCTGAACGGGATGGGTAAATAAAAGTAAAAAAGAAAAACTGTCAGCTAACTCCTACCTGTCAACGTGAACAGTGACCGACATTTAAATACAGGAAAAATGAGGACGGGGGATGACAATAATGGGTTGGTATTGGTATTCATTGACCACTAGGTGGCAACATTTACCAAATGCTGAATAATTGTCTGGCAGTCCGGGAGGTTGTGGTGAGCTCCTCTGCCTCTAAATTTCAGATTCAGGGTTCAAATCTCGGCTCCAGCCTTCTGTGTGGAGTTCACACTGTCCCAGTGATTGTGTGGGTTTTCTCCGGGCGCTCTGACTTCCTTCCGCATTCCAAAAGCATGCCTGTTAGGCTTACTGAAAACTAAACTGTCCATAAGTGTGAATGTGAGTGTGAATGCTTGTTTGTCTATTTGTGCCCTGGCTGCAGCTCGCCTGTGACCCTAATGAGGACAAGCTATACAGAAAATTGATGGATGGTTGCACACTTCCCAATTATTCTCCGCTACTTGTGACAAACTGACCAAAGTATAGATTGAATTGATATACTGGCGTGCTTCCATACACTCCTGAAAACAAACATTGTTGAACTTCTTTTGCATCAAGAAGCATACGAAAGGGTACACTCTGTAAAAAAGAAAATGAACTTGCTGTGTTAGTCAGCAGGTTGCCCATGTCATCGCTCTTAAAGTGCTCAAAAGTCCCCGCCACACCAACTAAGGATAATTTATCTTGTCCTCTGTTTTCTTTAACAAGTGGCACAAAACCACTTGGTTTCCTGTCCTGGCACTGTGTCCTGCCCGCTGGGCAAAAAGACTAAAAATTAAATACTGCAAATAATGAAGTCATCCATCCATTTTCTGAACCGTTTCTCCTCACTAGGGTCGCAGGCGTGCTGGAGCCTATCCCAGCTATCATCGGGCAGGAGGCGGGGTACACCCCGAACTGGTTGCCAGACAATCGCAGGGCACATACAAACAAACAACCATTCGCACTCACAGTCACACCAATTAATGCATATTTTTGGGATGTGGGAGGAAAACCAGAGTGCCCGGAGAAAACCCACGCAGGCACGGGGAGAACATGCAAACTCCACACAGGCGAGGCCGGGGATTGAACCCGGGTCCTCAGAACTGTGAGGACCCGTCCTCAGCCTATAATGAAGTCGTGAAAATACAAAGATTTATCCATATAATCTCAGGAGAATAATGAATTTTTCAAGAAAAGCTTTTGTGTAATGTTACGACCAGTGTTTGTAATTAAATTACAAAATGTATGTAAATGGAATCCATTACTTTACTGGGAGAAAATGTGTAATCAAATTACAGATGCTTTGGGAAATGCCCATGATTACAATTGTATTTACATGTGAAAAATAGCATCATATCACTTCCCACTACCATTTTGTCGTAAAGTAATCCCCCTCAATCGCTCGGGTTACATTCCAGACCACCCTCGCAATAAGTCAAATGTGCAATATAGAAATACCAACCATCCATCCATCCATTTTCTGAACCACTTAATCTCACTCAGGTGGCGGGTGTGCTGGCGAGAGGCGGGGTACACCCTGAACTAGTCGCCAGCCAATCGCAGGGCACATAGAAACAAACGAACATTGGCACTAACATTTACACCTATGGACAATTTAGAGTCGTCAATTAACCAGAGTACCCGAAGAAAACCCACACAGGCACGAGGAGAACATGCAAACTCCACACAGGGAGGCCAGATGGGAACTCGGGTCCTAGATCTGTGAGGCAGATGTGCTAACCAGTCGGCCACCGTGCAACAAAATACATTCCATATTATGACATATTATAACTAAAGCATTTGGATACAAATAATTTTCCTAGTAATCGATTTTTACAATTATGTACCAAAGAACAAATTCACTCCCATTTACGCAGTGTCACTGAACGCACCTCGCGAACACTCGCACAAAGGCGATGCAAACATGAATGATGGCCGCACAAATACGGTGTTTATCCCCGACATATGAAGGCTTGTATAGTGTTTTCAGCCAGGTTTTGTCCTGGAAGTCCCTAACAAAACCTGGCACTCTTGAATGAAAATTAATTTTGGCCCGAAAACCGTTCACAGACAACAGAATTACGTTCATCAGGCAGAAATAACTAAGTTCAGTTCACGTTCGCCCAAAGTGTGAACTCGTTCATGTACTTTCATTCATTGAACTCGTTCAGGTACAACACCGGGTACTATACTATAAAGCGTCATATTTTATATATAGTTGCTGTCGAGTGGAATACCCCCACCTCCAAAATTACAACTTTTATAGGACCCCCCCCCGGAAAAAAAAAAAAATGGAAAGGACTGAAATATAATATAAAGAGTCAGTATTAACTCAAATTTTATATCTCGTTGCTGTTGGGCCGAATCCCCTCATCTCCAAAATGACAACTTTACAGGAAATAAAAAAAACCTAATAATAATAGTAATTGACAGCTTGCTTGAGTATCCAAAAACTGGGCCCTTAGAACTGTGAGGCAGATGTGCTAACCAGTTGTCCACCATGCCGCATTAAAGGGCTACTCTAAGCCAATTTTATGATTGGCACATTCTTATCTGTGCTAAAACAGACATCTTGTCCCTATTTTAAACCTGAAAATCAAATGTTTTTTTTTACCCCCAATTTTTGTCAAGTGAAGAGGAAGTGGCAGATAAAAGGTCAGTATTTTGGTTTGTTTTGAAGACCGAAACCACAACTTACTGTTGAGTTATCACGGCTGTCACCGAATCCTGCAGTTTGGCGGCCAACTTGTCACTTTAAGAATCAACTATTCTTCCTGTCGGCTAATCATTTGTTTATCTTGTGCATTTCTTAATAATGACATGATCCATGCTTGGTAAATACTGTTGTGCGATTCTCACTAAAGTGCGTCACAGTGTGACGCTCAAAATGCACTTCCAGTAGTGTGTGTAAGCTTATGTTTACGAAGTCATCCTCCACGAAATGGGCCCGACCCAAGCACAATTCCAGTTCCGAAACACTCAGGAATTTCTCCAAAAACAAATTTAATCAATTTATTCCTCAACTTGGCAGCACGGTGGACGACTGGTTAGAGCCTCTGCTTCACAGTTCTGAGGACCGGCCCCGCCTGTGTGGAGTTTGCATGTTCTCCCCGAGCCTGGGTGGGTTTTCTCCGGGCACTCCGGTTTCCTCCCACATCCCAAAAACATTCATGGTAGATTAATTGACAACTCTAAATTGCCCGTAGGTGTGAATGTGACTGCGAATGGTTGTTTGTTTGTATGTGCCCTGCGATTGGCTGGCAACCAGTTCAGGGTGTACCCCGCCTCCTGCCCGATGATAGCTGGGATAGGCTCCAGCACGCCCGCGACCCTTGTGAGGAGAAGTGGCTCAGAAAATGGATGGATGGATGGACGGATATTCCTCAACTTCTCCTGAGTTTGGCAGGTGACGTAAAGTTTAAGATTTGAAGAAGATGCAGCCAGGTTGTCACTCAGTCATTTTTGCTGAGATGAGTGTAGCAACCACGAAATGGGCAGGTACTTGAAAATGAATTGGCTAAACTACGTCACAACGATGGCGATTTCAAATCCACTCATTTTAGAAGCGGTTTGGTAGTCAAGGGCTTTTGCACTCAACCGACATACCGCATAGTGTAGAATCAAACTGTATCGAACTTAAATCAGGTCACAGACTCATTTAGACCTAGGTTAGACATAAAGAAGGATTTTGATGGAAT
This sequence comes from Phyllopteryx taeniolatus, assembly GCF_024500385.1. Lineage (NCBI taxonomy): Eukaryota > Metazoa > Chordata > Actinopteri > Syngnathiformes > Syngnathidae > Phyllopteryx > Phyllopteryx taeniolatus. The sequence goes on along the minus strand of NC_084516.1, from coordinate 13,468,526 downwards.
GGGCCCTGGCAGTTGCTTTTTTCCACATTTTGGGCCACTAGCAGGCCATGCATTTGGTAGCTGGGCCTTCAGTGGGGACTTAGACCAACTTAATCCACCTTAATACCTTTACTATCGCGTTGCAATTATAAAAGAAAAAAAACATCAGTATTAAGCAAAAATGCAATACAACAGCACACAACTGTGCCACAGACATAATTTGGAGCAGTTCAGAATCAAAATTTCTTAATCACATGACAAAAACCTAAACTAAAAACAGACGTGATGGGTATTATTTAACGTATCAATGTGTGCCGATGGCTAGAGAGGTGTCTCTGACTAACTACGGTAATCAGAGAACTGAAAATGGGTTTATGCTGTGAGGCGAATTTAAAGAAGAAACAGTCCCGTTGCTAATATAGTTCAAATTACATCGGCCAGCACTGCTGATTCTGAAGGCCCACTGGGGCAGATTGACATTGCAGCACATAGTTATCTGAAATCTGATTGGACAAAAATACAGAGAATACAGTACACTGCCGGGAATATTGCCGGCAAATTCATACAATTTCATGAGACAATATAAATAATTTAGGTCGTAAATGCTTTTGATATTGTTTAGGCCAGCAGAAGGCTTTGATGACCTTACAGCCTTCGCCAAGTAGAAGCAAGCAGCCGGTCACAGCACACACTCGTCGGGCAAACGCCAGCCTGAACGTGCACACTTCCTTGCGGGATCCAGTCCACTGTTACGCATACACTTGATGCCGATATGACAAACGACATCACGCAAATTTGCAAAGCTCAGGCTTCGCCCCTGGTCATCTGGTAACGAAGCCAGACTTTCCATTGGCCCAGAAGTATATGGGTCGGGATGAAGGCTGGCTGCTCACTTGTATGAGACAGCCCCTAAAAACGAGATGATTCCAGCATGACATGAAATATGATGTGTAAAGTGTCCGATCATATTTTATCCTTGGGATATTTGGATAAAATCACAGAGATGTTAAGACACCTGGGAACTGTTTTCAATTCTGAAAAAAAAATGAAAAATATGTTTCCTTTACAGCCAAGGAAAAATGGCAATTGTCAAAGAAATGATGTGCGAATGCTGAGAAATTCCATTGGCTAACCGAAAGGCCAAAGAAAGAAATGATTGATGACTATGATGCTTCACAATTTGGCAAAATAATCCCAAATGACATAGAAATATCTCATTTGATGTAACAGCATTTCAGACCAGTATTTCATCCTTGAATAAAGAAATCCAATTCTTAGGAAGCAAAATGTAACGAGTTTACATGGAAACGAGGTTTTTAATAAACTCTTACAAATCAGTTTGGGGAAACACCAAGAGGCAATGATGTCTGTGTTGCTCTGGAAACATTTGTGTTAGCATCCAGCTAAAGATTGTTGGGTGACACCGCAGGGAAACTTTGCTTTTGGCATGCGGCCTCTGGGGAACGTTTGGGCATGTCAGTAATGTCAACTATGAGAACTAGCGGTGTTATGTTCCAGTCAGGGAGCCCCATAAGATGTATTTATTTGTTTTACCGTAAGACATAATGAAATCTGTGGGACTTTTTCCATCATTACAGGTGATGTTTTAAGTGAGATTTTAGCATAGTTGAGTTAACATTAGGTTACACAAGCCATCCATTTTCTAGACTACGGTGCTTGTCCTCAATAGGTTCATTGCTAATTGGAGACTATCGTAGCTGACTTCGGGCAAGGTTATACACACACAAAAAACAAAAGCCAAAGGAAACTCACTGCTTTGTCTAGTTTTGTTAAGTGAAGGTCTTCTTCAGAATTGGTCAATCAACCACCAAAATGATTCATGAATAATCATCGATAAATCTTTGCTAAGCCTCAGTTTTGTTATTTTACAATATTCACTGCAACTGCGCAGGTTGTATCTTTTTTTTTTTTTTTTTTTGTAATTATTAGCGTTAGGATCCATCAAGTCTATTTTCAAGCAAGTTCAGTAGGATTTAATACCAAATCAATCATTGAGGAGTATAAAAGTTGCGTTAACTTGAAGACACTTTCAAGATTCTGACCCTCTTTGTCGTTTGCATTGTAAATGAAAAACTCTTCTCAATTCCTGATTAAACAAAGGACATTACAGTATTTCTCAATTCCTAAAATGCAAAACCCTATTGTCTGAACCAAATGCTCAGTGCCCTGAACCCATTTATTGAATCGGTCACTCTTTTGGTAGAACCCTAATCACTTTTCACCTATTCAGATCCAACTTGCAAACATATTTTCACCCATTAAAACACATTTTGTACTATGATGCATAATAGTAAGCACAGGTAGCAAAAGTTAAACTCAATTCAAGTTCAGGAGTCTCAACATAAACACAGCAACTCAAAACTGATCACACTTGTGGCTAATGATTTGGGAAAAAAACATGTGGCAGTTCAGGGAGCACTGGCTGTTGAAGTTTCACTACTGATAGAGACAATCCGAGAGTCAGAGCGAGTGCAAGAGTAAGGGACGGTCGAGGAGTAAGAGGAGAGAGAGGAGGTAGAGTATCCCTGTAAGACAAAGAACAATTATATATTTCGGGTGAAATACGTGCAACTTTCCTAGACCATCTTCTTGTCCATGGTTTGACAAGGAGGGAAGCGGGAATGCAGCGAGTGCAGTCGAATCTAAGCATATTCACTGTGTCCACCATAGTCCAAAGAGTCAGAGATGTGAACGGGTAATTGCTTCTTTCATTGCGTACTGTACATGTTTACAGTATGGCTCTATACATTGCTTTTCACAAAATGTTCTTTCGATATATCAATTTTCCATTATACTTGTAGGCCTAGTACTTTTCTTTTTGTTGGCTTTCTTTTACAAGTACTAAACAGGATTTTCGTTTTGCAAAATGCATTCCTCTGTGAACAATAAAGATTCCTACACAGCCTATACAGCCTTGTGATCTGATCAATTTTTCCTATGTTGTGTGTAATGAATGTTTGGTGGTGTTTTTCATTTTTATTGACGCAGGCTCTGACTTGACAACAATGTTTGGTTTTGAGCACCGAATCTGATGTTTTTCGAATGTAGCTTGAAAATTGGGTTTTGTGTTTACAGTTTAGAGAAACCGATGGATGGTTTCAAGAAATGCGTCTTAGCAATTGAGCAAAACCGTATTATTATTATTATTGTCCCATCATGTCCTGTTATCCTTACAGTTTTGGTTTGGATTATATTTGCCTTGAAATTCTTAGTTTGAACATAACCTTAAAGTCTATTCGCTTACAAATGTTTGTAGGGTTTAGTAAAAACTAACACACTGTGATTAGTATATATTAGTTAAGTTTCACTTAAATCCAAGCCCCTTTGTCCAGTCTGGAAGCTTAATCAGTTGTTTCGATCCCGAGTTGTTTGACCAACTAATCTTTAGAGTTCTGTGATCCACTGTCAATATGATGTTTAAAAATTATTTTACAAATTCAATAAGATGTAGTACAAAAGCAATTTGATGTGATAGCATAGATATATGTCGGAGAGCAAAGTAGTCGCATCTTGATGTCCTTTATGTTCAATTTCTCCATTTTGTTCTTTTGTACCATTTTAATGAGTTGATTGCGTGTTGCATCATTGAAATTGGTGTTGTAAAAAAATATCTTCAAAGCCTCTTCTGCCAAACATTTTATTGTATTGAGAACAAAAAAATGTGCAATTAGTAGAAAAATGACACAGTATGTATGCAGTATGTTTTTGGTGTAAGTGAAAAGTTACATTATTTGATTCAATGATATTATTTTAGCGGCACGGTGGCCGACTGGTTAGAGCGTCAGCCTCACAGTTCTGAGGACCCGGGTTCAATCCCCGGCCCGCCTGTGTGGAGTTTGCATGTCCTCCCCGTGCCTGTGTGGGTTTTCTCCGGGCACTCCGGTTTCCTCCCACATCCCAAAAACATGCATGAATTGGAGACTCTAAATTACCCGTAGGCATGACTGTGAGTGCGAATGGTTGTTTGTTCCTATGTGCCCTGCAATTGGCTGGCAACCAGTTCAGGGTGTCCCCCGCCTCCTGCCCGATGACAGCTGGGATAGGCTCCAGCACGCCCGCGACCCTAGTGAGGAGAAGCGGCTCAGAAAATGGATGGATGGATGGATATTATTTTATTAATCAAAAAAACCAAGCATTTTTGTAGCTATCTAGCCTGTCTGATATAGTTTTATTTTTTGTGTTTGTGCGAGAATGATCTTTTTTATGAAGTATACAATACATACATACATACATACATACATATTATATCGCCTTATGAAAGTATAGTTTGGCTTTTTTAACAACTCCCTAAAAAATTCTCATGAGAACATGTGGGCCCTTCATCACTTCCCCACATCAGTGGTTTACAAACATTACTAACACATTTACGTTCCATCTAATACGACCACACTTTATTGTGAAGTGATTAAGTACATGATGTGTACTACATGCTGTTGCTTTGTTGGTCCTTCCCACCTTGACCGCCAAGCAGTCAAACGTCTTCAGCTTTTGTACAGCGTGCAGGCCTTGAAACAGGAGCCTGGTCGAGGTACACACACACAAGAGATGCATGTGGCTTAATTGCTGCAAGATGTAACCTGGCCTGCAGCCCGCCCGGGCCCACAAATACACTCACAAACCTTTAAGTGTGTTACTAAAAAGCAAAGGGGGTGGATGTGTACCCCACATGGAGTCGACTCAAAAACGTCACAGACGTTTGTTTATTTGCTGGCAAAAGACAGATTTGTAATGGAGAATGTGCTCTTAATCAAACCAAATCAAAATATATGTGCAGCGTTTCCTTGAGGGTTTCAAAGACAACTGAACAACAGACTCATGGAGCAGATGATATGAATGCAAACATTCCTGATTGATCTACATTTGGCCCGTGGTAGAAGCTGATGAAGTGTTACAAAACAGACATGATGAGAGGGACCACAGAGGATGGAGGTTTTGGCCTAGTCTGAAGCCGCAAAAAAAAAAAAAAAAAGAAAAAAAGAAAAAAAAAACACCTTAGTGAAGTTTAAGTGGGATTTATTTTCAGTCCTAAAACTAAAGTACACAGGATCAGGAATATTGCCAATTATAAAAGTGAGATGGCAAAAGGTATTCCTTTGATTGCAGTTCATTAGTAAACAGAATTATGCACAAATCTACACAATCAATCTTCATCACACTTAGGTAAGGCACGAGAAAGAATACATTCAATTTTGGCGAGGAAAGAAGTACAACAAGAATATACTGTATTTTGAGTTCTCTGTGTTACAGTCCACTTGCATTGAGGCTAGATCCAGCTGATGGAGCTGCACCGACGGGGCGACAGGCGGACATACACTACTATATTGCCAAAAGTATTTGCTCACCTGCCTTGACTCACATATGATTTAAAGTGATATCCCATTCTAAATCCATAAGGTTTAATATATGTTGTTGGTATACCCTTTGCAGCTATAACAGCTTCGACTCTTGTGCGAAGACTTTTAACAAGGTTTAGGAGTGAGTTTATGGGAATTTTTGCTCATTTTTCCAGAAGCACATTTGTGAGGTTACACACTGATGTTAGACGAGAAGGTCTGGCTCAGTGTCCCCTCGAAATCAACCCAAAGGTGTTCTGTTTGGTTGAGGGCAGGACTCTGTGCAGGTAAATCAAGTTCATCCATACCAAAATCTCTCATCCATGTCTTTATGGCCCTTGCTTCGTGCACTGGTGCACAGACATGTTGGAACAGGAAGGGGTAATCCCTAAACTGTCCAAAATCTCTTGGCATGCTGAAGCATTCAGAGTTCCTTTCACTGGCGCTCAGGAGCTAATACATTGGACTTTTTGTCATATTTGTGGGGGTGTGCCCACAAGTGCACAACAATTAATTGACACCTCGTAAGTTACGCTTTCTGTCTCTGATCAGTTGCTTTTTCTCGGGCGCAGTGCTTTATTGTATATCAAATTAGAAGCAGAAGATATGGCCGGAGATGGCTGATTTTTTTCAGAGATCTTCTTTATCATGTAGTACTGTCAAGTAAACATAACTGTTTTAACAAATATGACACAGATTTTTTTTTTAATTGCAAAATTCCCCTTTGACTTGAAAGCAGCCCACAAGCTCTAGAATAAAAAATGCTTTAGTCATATTCATCTCCTCTGTACTAAGTTATGATTTATGATTGAGTTTTAATTACAAAATCTTTTGTTGCACCAAGAGTAAACAGTTTCCTGTTTATTAACGTTGTGTCGCTGACCATTCATTGTCATCGACTGCCTAACTCTTGTCAGAGCACTCACTGGTGATTACAGAAATTGCTGCCACCGGAGTGTGATCTGACAAACATAAAATTGGCTCTCTCAATGAAATGTTTTCCCCACTTTGGGCTCAATCCTGGAAAAGGTCTGGATGTTTCTGGAGAATAACAACATAGATCGTTGGCATCTTCGGTTTCTTTGGTTCTGTAGGGATTGGACGGAGCCACAGATTTCCTACATGGACCTGCATTCCTGTGCAGCCATGCACGCTGTGATGTCATAGAGCCTTGTTGGCAGCCTTTCTGATCACTTTTCTTCTAGTCTTTTCATCAATTTTGGAGGGATGTCAAGTTCTTGTAATGTACAGTAACTGCAGTGCCATAGTTTCCTCCACTTGATTATGACTTATGTCTTTACTGTGTTCCATGGTATATTTAATGCTTTGGAAATTGTTTTACACCCTTCTCCTGACTGATAAATTTTGAACAATGATACTCTGCTGATGTTGTGGAAGCTCTCAGCAAACCATGACTTGTACTGTAAAATGGGACTACAGACATGTCAGGAAAAGCCTACTACATCTGAACTTTATTCATGGTTAACCAAAGGCACTTTAAATGTTGGCAGGTGTCTGCTGACTCCCATTTAAAATGAGTTTTAATGCAATTGGTTAATCCTGAAGAAAACCACAGCTCCAGTTATGAGGGTGTGCACAATTTTGCAACCACATTGTCTAAGTTCTTTATTTTAACTTCCTGTCTCAATTTTTTTTTTTTCTCCATAGAGTTGTACAAGTTATACCAATGGCGGAAAAAGTTTTGAAACTATTTATCTTGGTTGATATTTTTATATCTCACAAACCTGGCTTTTGAACAGCTGTGCGTAGACCTATTATATCCACTGTACACCACAAATAGAATGGACAAAAGTATTAGGACAGCTGGCCATGACACCGACAGGAAATTAAAGTGTCAGAAAATATGGACATCGACTCGCCCTCTTTGCAGCTATAACACTTTCTACTTTCACAAAATGTTGATATATTAATATTGAACAGGTTTATCATTTACGAATGTCAGCCAAGACAGTTTTCAGAGCAGATTGGGGAGGAAAAATATCACTTTCGACACACCCCACATCACAACTCTTTTAGAGACATCTGGGAATCAGCACTTTGCTCAGACAAGGGAGGGAAAATGCTCAAATTTGGCCCAATTATCTGTATGTGAGTAAGACTTTGTACAAGATTTTGGAGTGTGTCTGTGGGAATTTTTGCCTATTTCTGATGTCAGAGGTGATTGATGTTGGAACTGAGAGAGGGCTCTCTCACAATCTATGATCACCCTAATGGCGTTTGAAAGGGCTGTACACGAATATACATCAAAGAATTCCATTTTGGAAACATTAGCAGTTTGAATCTCAATTTCTTTATGTTCTTGTTGATGTTGTATCGAATATCTTACTGTCAGACTTGATTTATTTATAGTCGTATTGTCCTCCTAAAAGCCTTCAAAGATGCAGAAGGGGCTGGATGGCAACTGTGGTCCACACCCTTGAGATGTTTGTTTATGCATGTAATTTAGAGCAGAATAGTTGTCGTCTGGAGAAGTCTTGGCAATTGGAAAACAAGAGTCTTTGATCAATCTATTTTTTTCTTAGTTTGTGTTATACATTACGGCATATGGCATATATTTAGTTGGTGCTGTTGTCATATATTGTTATATACGGTATCACAATGCTTAAATCTTTCAAAAAAAAGTGATCTGATAGGAAGCCGTCGGATTCATCTGCAAGGGGAAAAAAAGCACAGGAATGTGTAATCGTTAACGACCACAATTTAGCCCACAGGTCCAATTGTTGATGATACTGTATATAACCAGATGTACTGTATACACCATACACGTTGTTCAATGAAGCAATTATAGTAGAATATATAGTGGAACCTCGGTTTTTGTGATGAATCCGTTCCATGGTTCCAGAAAGCTTGACTAAACATGAATCGAAAACCAAAGCAATATTTCCCATGGGAAATAATGTAAATCCAAATAACCTGTTCCAGTGTCTGAAATCTAGACATCTAAATATATTAACAAAAAATACATTCTTTGAAGAATAGGTATAGATAAAGATAAAGAAAATGAGTAAAAGATGAAATGAATAAAAAGTTACTAGTGAAGTGGACAAATAAACATTTAACACACACTTTTACCTTTGTTGAAGACTTTAGATGGTATATGGAAGACGCCAATGAGGAGATAAGAAGGAGCCAAGCGCAAAATCCAGCGTGGGAATCTGGTTAAAGTAAGCCATTTTAAACAAAGAGACGGAGCAAATTGAATTTTTCATTTGGACTATTATTTCGGAATGTGTGTTTTATTGCATTTGGTTCCATCCATTTAAAAATAAATAAATAAATAAATCAATAAAAACAATTGAAAACATCGCCGGTGCCGTGGGAAGTTACTTTTCGTGCCAAAATGCTGAGTTCCGGTCCATACCCTTCAAAATAAAAGGCTACAAGCTTAAAACAAGAAGTCAAGACTTTAAAACTTGCACATATAAACCATTTGACGTGATGAAACAGAATACAGGGTCAGCTATATCTAACTTTTAGCCGAAACATTAATTAATGAATAACAAGTCAATTGGTTTAGTTCCACACTCATTGCCTTTTAGTTCATGGGTTTTATATTGATACTGGTTATAAAGGACCTCGAGTCAAATGTTCATTTTAGTCCATGCTGCAGGCTGCTAAGAAAATGGATGTTCAGAATTTGAACACCCTTTATTTAAACCACGCAAACTTTTTTGACCCAGCCCCCTAAAAGAATCGGAATTGAGAATCGTTTGGAAGCGGAATCGAACTAAGGAACCGGAATCGGAATCGCTCAAATTCAAACGATGCCCAACTCTATTGATGAGTCGGCAATTAATTAGCCTCTATGCTGCTGACCCCAAACTTTTTTATTTATTTTCCACACGTTATCGCTCCCACTTTTATTCCTAACAGACTATATCTTCATCACTGCACATGTACATCACTCAGTGATATACCTGAGGACTGAAATAGCGGAAGGCCCTGTGATTTAATTAGCTGGCTCCCACTGGGGGCCAAGAAACCTATAGTTCCAGACCCTCTCTCGTTCACTGTGGCCTCCCGACTTCTGATGAGGCTAACTGGAACCATGTGGCTCCATCCTGGCTTGCCAGACCCATGGGACAATATTGTGTTATTAATGACTGAATTAGAAACAAAAGGAAAGGAAACTCATCCCTTTTCAAAAGGCTCAGCTGCTTCTGAAGAAGTTATTAAGAGACCGTAGTATGCCTGTGTTTGAATTTGGAATATCCCCTCAATCTCCAAGGACTGAGCCGCATGTCGCTCAGTTTATAAGGCATAACCTTTTGTTTGTGAATGTCAGAAATAGTGTTTACGTTCCTTAGGATTTGCAGGTTTAGTCTCTCGGTTTATGGGGAGAACCACTGATGTTTAAATGAGTGCCAATGACTTCTTTATGACAGCTTGACTAGAACCCAAAGCCACTCTCGGGCACATGCACTTGAACACTGATCTCCAATGCTTCTAACACCACTGACAGGCTCTCAGAACCCCACTGATGAAAGCTTTAAATGTTTGATCCACCACTTTATTTCCAATTAATGAACAAGAACTCTGCCAAGGTCAAATCATTCTAATTTCTGTTAGTGACATACATAAAGGTAACAAAGGGGACCGTTTTTAAATATAAAGAGACAAAAATTCATTCTGGCTACTCACTTCCATCCATCCATCCATTTTCAACACCGCTTATCCTGGTTAGGGTCGCGGGATGCTGGAGCCTATCCCAGCTGACTTCGGGCGAAAGGCGGACTACACCCTGAACTGGTCGCCAGTCAGTCGCAGGGCACATATAGACACGGACAACCATTCGCACTCACATTCACACCGTCACTGAGTGGGAGCTGAACCCACGCTGCCTGCACCAAAGTCAGGCGAGTGTAACAGTGCACCATCAGTGACTGGCTACTCACTTGTCAATGCATTTTTGAGAAAAAAAAAAGCAGTCTTTTAAAAACAGGGCTCAAAGTAGAAGCTTTTGTAAACACTGGTGTTGTTGTAAACAGTGACAGATGCATCTTTTCAAATACTGAAGACGTGCAACGTCGTCACATTCATTCAGAGCCGGCGGCCTTAAACAATGTGGTGCCCAAAGTGGGATTTTATATGGTGCCCCCGAAGGCTGCAGAATTTATTGAATTTTAATCGTGATCACGATTTTGGGTGCCACGATTAAATGAGCCTGATCGTCAAGAGATTTTTTTATATTTAAAGTCTGGGCACCGCTGCATATGAAAAGTGCGTGCTTCATTTGTAGCAGTGCCCGTAACCTAGTCAGTCAGTCACCAGGGGGCGAACGTATGGTTAAGGCTTCATTAAGGGCCGGCACCACACTCCGTGACCAACTTCAAAATAAAAGCTTAAAATGGCATTAATGACCAATGTAGCAATTTATGAAGCTTGTATTTTGAAGTTGGCCCTCTCAGCATGTTGGTGGAGAGGCACAGTAAGACACTTTTAACAATTGTTGTAGCGTCTGCCTTGACTTTAACTCTCGGCTGACCTGAATGCAGTAAAAAACGCCAAAGTAAATAGAGAGGAAAATCAAAACTACCGAGTTCTTTGCAGTTTGTGACTGTGCACGACTGACCAATGGTCAAGCAGAACAACAGAGACGTACCCGTCCTTGACAATTCACAACATAGACGAGGATTTTCAAATGAAAAGTGGATGCTTACAGCCTAATGTTATTGCATGTTATTCATTAACTGTATTTGCTTCCATTATGTTGCAATTTGGGATTGCACATTGTAATAACATATTTATTCCATTAGCCCTTGGTAAAGTAGAATTTTTGGGGGGGGGTACATTTATTTTATTATTATCTTTCATTTATTCGTATTTAAAGATTCATTTTGCACTGAAAACGGTTAGATATTGTTTGATGAAAAGTCATGATTAATAATTGTGATTACAATATTGATCAAAATAATTGTGGTTATTATTTTGGCCATAATCATGCAGCTCTAGCCCCCCCCCATCAGCGATTTACATACGCTTACAAAACATTGAATAGCATTGTTTACCATTGTCTTTAATGTTTAAGATTTAAAATATAAAATAAAATAAAGAAAATAATTAATTAATAAAACCAAGCCGGCACGGTGGACGACTGCTTAGCACATCTGCCTCACAGTTCTGGGGACCGGGACTCAAATCCCAGCCCCGCCTGTGTGGAGTTTGCATGTTCTACCCGTGCCTGCGTGGGTTTTCTCCGGGCACTCCAGTTTCCTCCCATATCCCAAAAACATGTGCGATAGGTTGATTGAAGACTCTAAATTGCCCGTAGGTGTGAATGTGAGTGTGAATCGTTGTTTCTTTCTATGTGCCCTGCGATTGGCTGGCGACCGGTTCAGGGTGTACCCCGCCTCCCGCACGTAGATAGCTGGGATATGCTCCAGCAGCCCACGACCCTTGTGAGGATAAGCGGTAAAGAAAATGGATGGATAATAAAACCTAATAGATACATGTTGTCTAGTATGCATAAATAGGGTTCTGATATTTATATTAGAACAGTGTCATTACAGTGAATTGCTGATTAGCAGATGCAAAAAAGCAGTCGTGGGAATGCTAAGTTATGGAGTATTAATAATACTTTCAATGTGTACTTTAACACTGATTCTGATTATTTACTGATTAGTTTACCATGTTGAGGCTATCAATTTAACAGTACAGTATGCAAATTGACTGTTTTTTCTTTTTCTTTGGTTTTATCATTTGTTTTAATCATTTCAACATTAATTGGGCATTGCTTAACTTGAAATCTGCTATTGGTTCCATTTTAAGAGTTAATCATAATAACTGGTTTTAATTTAAATTACAGTCTATTAAAGGTGATTTTGTGGTACCCCCTGGAGGCCACAGCATCTTCAGTATTTGCCTATATTGCGTAATCGGTAAGCCGGCTCTGCGTTCATTCATCAATGGCAGAACAAAGGGCTGTTGTGTGTATGTAAGCTACTACAAGCAAAGTGTACATTTATTTATTTTAGGAATGGAAAGAAGTCAAGGACCCCTTCTATTTTTAATAACTTTTGTACACAGAACGTTTCAAATATAAGAAATTAAAACCCTTGTTGTGCAAATGTACGCTCAAGTCATGGTCTACCACTCAATCTCCCTGTGCTGTCTTTTAGGGACTTAACCTAAAACTAATTTATATTTTGCCATGTTACTCACCCGTGCAGAAAAACACAACAATGGCAGAGTTCCGAGTAAAGATGGAAAAAACATACTACATTTTATTTTGTGCAGGCTGTTGACTAACACACCAAGTCATTTATATTGAGTCCCACTGAACAGACATGAAGAGCGGCATATACTGAGCAACATTTAGGTAGTCTCCTGTTCTAATGGTTTCCTTTACTCCCCTTCTCCCCTACCCACCTGCATCAACCCCCCCCCCCCCCCCACCCCCCCGGTCACCTATTATTCACTCTGCATCAAAGTAACGGAAGCGACATTCCCAGTGAGTCAAAGCACCAGAAAAGCCTCTGCCTTTACTTTATTTGTCCTTGCTCATTCTCACCACACACACACACATATACGCACACACACAAACACACACACGCGCACATGTGTACAGGACCACACGAAAGGGTCCCTCAGTTTGCAGCCGAGTGACAAAGAATTTACAGGGGCGTTATTAGGACTAGTGTGTTGTGAGTGCGAAAGAAAGGAAAAAAAGGTGTGACACTTGTCTCTGAGTGCCTTATTAAAAAGGTGAGAAGTGAGTGCGGTGTCTGGAGGAGGGGGTTATTTGTGCTCTTAAAAGTGCACTTCAAAGCGAGGCCAGTGTCAGACCTGAGGGGCACGAGAGTGGGAAAGAAGGATGAAGAGGAGGAGGACTAAAAGATACAGATGACGAAGAAGGCTCAGGGGAAGCCTGTAGCGCAGCTACACTCCACCAGCGATGACTGGATGTTGAGAAAATTGAGGAACGAGACCACATGAGAGGGCCGACACAGGAAGGATGTGTGGGACAAATTAGCAGCATTGATGGAGCACAAAACAAGAGACCAGAGAAGCTACAGGAAATATTTACGACATGCGCCATCCATCATTGGAACTTTCAACATTGTAAAACACTCACCAGCCACAACATTAGGAACACCTGCACACACTAATGAGATCCAAATACATGAGCCCCATCAAAAATTCAGCCTTTAAAAGACAAGGGTCAGTCTTAAGGCCCATCTTTTTTGCACCCGACATGTTTCCATTTAGAGATGTCATCAGAAAATTTTAAAGTATCTCATACCACTTGTATGCAGATGACCTCCAGATTTATTTTTCTTTTAATCTTGATAGCGCAGATGAGATAAGTGCACTGCATTATTGCTTGACTGCAATTAATAGCTGGATGGCTCACAACTCGCTTCAGCTGAATGCGGCGAAAACTGAGCTATTAATTGTTGCCCCCGACAGCTTGACTCCTAAAGTTGACAGCTGTTTGGAATCTCTTTCTAAAAATGTGCGCCCCAGCGTAAGGAAACTTGGGGTCATATTAATTCAGGCCATGATTTTTGATGAACAAATTAACAGTGTAACCCATTCCTTCTTTTTCCTCCTAAAACATAATTCTAAACTTACAGTAAAAACATGTGCAAAGACTGAACAATTTAGTAGTGAATTATTGAGATCTAGTGTTTTAGACTTGTTGTGTGTCTTTTGACGTAGTACTGTAAATATCTGACGGCCAATAAAGTTATTTAAAAAAAAACAAAAAAAAAACATGGGCAGTGTGGGACAGACAACACGTCGGAGACAGGCAACACATAATACCCGGATCAGACGACAAGATAAATTAGCTTTTTCAGATTGCACTATGTCAGACTACTGCAATAATATATTGTATTCCGATATCACCGCATCCCGTTTTTTACGATCATTGGGCTTTATCTTGCCAACTCAAATGTGACCGGATACACTCGTTAACGTGGCGACGACAACAAGAGTGGATCGTGCCGACAAAAAGGGGAAAAACGTGTCTTGGTGGTCACCGGTGCTCAGGACAGGAGAGGACATTCGCTTGAGGTATGTTCACATACTTTTAATACGATACGGCTCGCAAGCAGGCAACAAAAACGTTATGTAGCCTAGCACCCCCCAAACCCTGCACCCCACGGGTACCAAAGCTCCCCATATGACACCCTCCAGAGGTAGTCCCCGGGCCCAGAGACAACTCGTTGACCCCATCATGCAGGACAATGTTAATGGGGCATCAAGTAAGATCGCGGTAGGATTTCTGCTGCATAAAAGTCAGCTATGTGAACTTCTACACTACCAACAGTCCTACTTACATATGTTAAATAAATTGAAATCAAGTTGGTTTTTCATAAGCCCCAGGGTGAGCAGGTGGTGAGCATTGTGTTCTTTAAAAACTGACAACTACTACTGGTGACAGTAGCTCATCTGTAAGGACTTTGGTGATGAAATCTGAGGGTCACAGGGTCTTGCTGCAGACAAATATAAGATGGCAAGTAGTTGTTGGAGACGTACAGGTAATTTGTGCGAGGTGCGAGTCTGCTTCCTGACTTCTGTCGAGGTGCCCTTGAGGAAGTCCCCACCCTGCCAGCCCAAGGGGTGCAGCACTGTTTTCATGCCGTTTCGCTCTGACATCTCCCCATACATCTCTACATTTGCGTGATACGTTTATCTGGCCGATTTGTGCAACACAACTATATAGCAGAGTGTGAGTTGGAAATTCCCCCATGAGGGATTTTAATGCGCATAAAATGTTTTTTTAAATATTGTTACCTATTTTGATTTGATTTTTGTGTTTGAATGTTTGACAACGCTGTGGGTCTGAAACTTGTCCTTGATATGTAAAACACGAATACCTATTATATATAGTAAATAGTAAGTGTTTTTGTGCTTATTTGTCGAAATTTCTGTCATATTTGTTGTATTTCCACGAATGTAGTTTAGCATTCTGTAATACCGTTGTACTTTTTCCGCGACGCGCTTGCCTTGTCTTCCTTAAACTTACGAAAACTAAAGTAGTTCAAGAAAACAGATGTGAAGGATGGTGGAGGAGATTCGATTTCAGGTACATTCAAGGCTTTTTTTTTTTTTTTCCAACGGCTAGCTTCGCATGTAGCTTCTATCTCAGCAACTTGGTCTGAATGAATGCGGGAGGGGCAGTTTAGTGGATCTGCTGCTCCACAATGAGTAGTCGAGCATAGAGCCTCACCATCAGAAGTTGATAAAGTAAATACTGTATAAAATTGCGTATTGTTCGATACAGTGATCTCGGTCGGTACAAATGAAAATAAAATCACATCACATATTAAAACTTCATAGAACAGAGCTGTCCAAAGCATTGCTTAATATTTCCAAAACAGTTACTTAAGCCACATTAGTTTTTTTCTCCTCGTTGATTCATTGTCGATCCGCATTGATTCACCTGACACTGATTGCTTTCTTGCTTTTCCCACCAGGTTTTAGGCATGTTTATCCAATCACAGCAGCAAAAAAATGAAAATGGATTCCAACATGGATTCCAGTCTTTTAGTATCTACAAAAAGTGTTTCATCCATCCTAAGAACTACTTTTCTTACTTATGATAGGCAAACCATTAGATATTTAGTAACATTCCTGGGGAGTAATATCAGTGTAATTACTCACCAGTCTAGTCTGTTTTTGTTTTTTTACACCACTACCTCAAGCCTCTCACTTCTTTAACTGATTAAATATATCACAAAGTAAAGCTAAGCCCATGCTCTATGACACTTAAAGTGAGTCTCTGAGGTATTCCCTTCCAGCATCTGTATGAGAATAATTAAAATAACCGTTTTATCACACAACAGACTTGTCTTTTTGCGAGAGGATCTGTAATTATCAGCTCCAAACAAGCAACGCCGAATGCATATGTTCCGCTTTATTACAACAAGACGGCCATGAGAATCACGTCACTGCACAAAAATATTACAGAGGGCTAGATATCACATTCTCCCCGTTTCATCTTCTCACTCTTGCCGCGGCTCTTTGCTCTTCATCTTGCTGTAAAAAGCAATCATCATTAGTGTATGTTTGGTAATCCAATCTGCTGATGCGGCTTTGATCCGCCGACGTCAACTAGGCCCAAACTCTCAGAGTCCTCACGGTAATGAATGAGACAGAGAGGATCTGGCCCTCACTTTTGCTTCTCATCAGGGCCTCGCATGTGTTTCTGATCTGTTCAAATGATCTCTGTTTATCTGGCTATGGTTCATTTTGAGCTGGGAAATAAATACAACCTCCAAACAACTGAAATGAACTATTCTGCCATTTAGTTCTTCACCTTATGTCACCTGTTGGAAGCTAGTTTGAGTTACAAAAACAAAAAGAGCCATGCACACTATTTGTTTTGCTCCTGCAAATGTGTGATTTTGTACAAGCGTGACTATGACCAGAAAACCCCAAGCAGCCGTGACTCATGCTGTTAGTTTTTCACATCTCGTGTGCAGCCATGTCAGAGCCCGTTAGTAAATAATTAATCAACAAAGTTCGCGAGGCTCATGGGGTCTGATAGCGTTTTTCCTGGAAGTTCTGGAGTTTGTCTTCACAGCTGGATTTTTACAAGACCTCGGCTCTGCGAGGGAGTGACAAAGAGAGGTGGGCTCAGGGGTTGAAAAACAGTCGTGAGTCCTCGTTTAGAAATAAAGCACAAATAATATAGAAAGCCTGAGGGTGATGTACTGCCACAGTCATTAAAGCAGTGCTGTAAATTATATTAGTATACAGTAATAACGTAGTAAAAGAAACTGCTAACAAATATAATTGTTCATAACTTTAAAAGCATGGTCTTAGAGAACGGCAAAGGATCCCACTGGACGTCTTACAATTGATGATTCTTTCGTTGTACCATAAATGTGCGAATAATGAAAAGGTAATCTTTGGTGAAACTGTCTTTTTGATGATATTGAACCTGTGAGAATGAAAAAATGTCATTTTCATTAAGATTTCAGAAAGATCTCAATTTTCTTAAAAATAATACTAAGTTGAAAGTGATAAAAACTGCTATACATTATGCTCACAAACATCTGTTTTTACACGGTAGTTTACGGTATGGGGGGACTCAAGGTGGTTAGTTATAACGTAAATGGTCTTAATCACCCCATAACAACGAAAAAAATGTCTCAATTGAAAAAACTTAATTGCTCAATTGCCTTACTCCAAGAGACCCATCTTGATGACAAGGAACACCCTAAATGGGAATGGGTCGATCAGGTTTTTAGCTCATCATGCAAAGAGGGGAGAAAACGAGGTGTTGCCATTCTAGTACATAAAGCACTAAGCCTCACAGTTGAGAAAACATATGTTGACAAAGGAGGTCGCCACATTTTGATAGTTGGAACAATAGGAGGAATACAAATATTAATTTTAAATTTGTATGCCCCAAATAAAGATGATGCAGCTTTTTTTAAAGAAATGTTATCGGTGTTAACCTCATTTGTAGAAGGAACTCTCTTGATAGGTGGGGATTTTAACTGTGTGATGAATCAACATTGAGACAAACAACCTTCAGATCAGGGTGCAATTTCAAGAAAAACAAGGAGGTTGCAGAGTCTGATAATCGAGATGGGCTTGGTCGACGTATGGCGTCAAAAACACCCTAAAGAACGAGATTATACTTTTTTTTCCAAAATTCATAGTAATTATTCCAGAATAGATATGTTTTGCATGCCAAAAAGAGACACATAAAGAGTGAAAAATTGTCTTAGAGAGCCAATAACAATTTCAGATCATGCTCCGCTTGTCCTTTCTCTTGACATGGGTAAAAGTAACAAAGTTATGGCGGTTAAATGTATCCATTCTTAATAATTCAAAGGTTGTACAGAACATCAAGGAAGAATGGAAATATTAGCTGGAGCACAATGATAACGGAGAGGTACCAGTCTACATTATGGGAAGCAGCAAAAGCTGTCATGAGAGGAACATTTATTTCCCTCTCATCGAAACTCAAAAAGGATAGGGACATGGAACAACAAAAATTGGAAAAAGAAATTTCTGATTTGGAGGGGAAACATAAAAGGACAAATGATGAATTCTGAATTCTTTAAAATGTTCGAGGCAAAAACTTAATGACTTAGTAACATACAAAGCAGAGGGATTTTGCTAATCAAAGATATTGTGAATCAGAAAATCGAGCTAGTAGGTTATTAGCCCTCCAGTTACGTAAAGTCCAGTCCAACCGCACAGTTGCAAAAATTTTGCATCCAACTTCGAAAAGAATGGTATTTCACCCCAAAGACATTGCTGACGCATTTTCCTCATATTATGAAACTTTATATGACTCGCCAGTCGACGTTGACAAATCAAATAAGATTCAAAGATATTTGCAAAGAATAACATTACCCTCATTGACTGAAACCCAATATAAAGCGATAATAAAACCAATTACAAAAGAGGAAATTGAGGAGCCTATTATAAATTTTAAAATAACAAATCCCCCGGAGTGGATGGCTACCCGGGTGAGTTTTATAAATACTTCAAAGACAAAATCACCCCTGTATTAATAAGAGTGTTTAATCATACTCTCTCTGAAAATGATCCACCTAAATCTTGGTACCAAGCGATCATATCTGGCATATAATTGGCCCTACAGAAATGTGACAACGAACTCAAGTCAAAATATTGCCAGCATGTTGTAATGCAATTGTAGGTTAGGTGTTTAAGAAGTTGATTGCAAGAGGGAAGAAGCTGTTGGAATGTCTGCTAGTTCTAGTTTGCATTGATCGGTAGCGCCTACCTGAGGGAAGGAGCTGGAAGAGCTGGTGACCGGGACGTGGAGGGTCCGAGAGGATTTTGCACGCGCTTGTCTTAGTTCTAGCAACGTGCAAGTCCTCAAGGGTGGGTAAGGGGGTACGACAATCCTTTGAGCAGTTTTGATTTTCCGTTGCAACCTCCCACACTTGAGCAATGGCGGGAGGGCTTGAAAAGGGTATATAGTATGGAGAAAGTTACAGCACAACTACACTCAAATACTGAGCAATTTACTGACACTTGGGCACCTATATGCAACCACTTTGGCTGGTCAAATTAGACAAGGTGTTCGTGAATATTGTCAGATTACTATTTTGTCATGTTTTATGGGATGTGATTGAAAGAGAGGAAGAAAAAGGAGGGGGGAAATGTATGTGAAGTATGTATATGTATAATGTATACGTTATTTGTCACTATTGCAGAGTTGCCACGTTTTTTTTTTTTCTCTCTTACATGTTCTGGAAAATGTAAACTGAAATTAACATTGATTCAATAAATTTGTTTAAAAAAATCTTGAAGGTTCCATGGGCTTCTTTTATGGACCTTGAGTTTCAGTTCTTTCAATAGATTTTCCATTGCATTCAAGTCAGGTGATTGGCTGGGCCATTCTAGCAGCTTTAATTTTTTTTATTTGAAACCAATTGACAGTTTCCTTGGAAGTATCTTTTAGATCATTATTCTGATGAAATGTCCACCCTTATTTCATTTTCATCATCCCCGTAGATGGCAGCAGATTTTTGTCAAGAATGTCTCAGTAGATTTGCCTTCGTTCAATAATGTTAAGTTTACCAATACCATTTGCTGAAAAGCATCCCCACCCCTTCATGTTCCCACCTCCGAACTTCACTGTTGGTATGGTGTTTTTAGGCTGCCATTTCTCCTCCAAACATGGTGTGAATTATAGCATCCAAAGAGTTCATCCAATGTGTCTTTTTAAATGACTTGTTAATTTACTGTATATACTTGTGTACTGTATACTGAGTATCTTCAAAAGTATTCTCTATTCAGGTCATGTATTCTAATCAGTCAGGTCAAACCAACATTACAACATGACAGAAATAATGGGTGATAACTTACTGTAATTAAATTACTTCACACACACGGAAACTTTAGAGCATGATTCGACATAATGCCGGCATGTTTACATACAACGTTTTGTGCTACTAGCTTGCTAGGCTACATAACGTTTTGTTGCCTGCTTGCGAGCGGTATCCTATTAAAAGTAGGTGAACATACCTAAATCAGTCCTTGAATTAAAGTACTCTCCCGATCACCGGTGACCACCAGCACACGTTTTTTCCCCATTTTCCCCCATCTTTCGGATCCAAATATACTGTACACGATGGCGACGCGGAGTAAATGTGTCTTGTGGAGCCGATCATCGGCGAATTATGACATTAAAGGCGATCAGCCGATCAGCATAAAATGCTAATTATCAGCCGAAACCGATCAGATCAGTGTAAAGTTTACTTTTTTCCCCAGCAATGGGGACTTGAATGATGAGTGTGCATACAGGCCATGACAGCGGAGTACATTACTCACTGTTTTCCTTGTTTCCTAATTGCAGGTCTTTTTGAAGCTCTCCACAGGTGGTCCTTGGGTCTTGGACAATTCTTCTGATTATTCTTTGTACTCCTCTGTCAGAAATCTTGCGAGAAGCACTTGATCAAGACAAATCTATGGTGGTATGATAGGGTGTACCCCGCCTCCTGCCCGATGATAGCTGGGATAGGCTCCAGCACGCCCGCGACCCTAGTGAGTAGAAGCGGCTCAGAAAATGGATGGATGGATGATTGAGAAGCTTAGATATGCGCCTGTAACCAATGCCATCGTTATGTTTTGCAAAAATTACTTCGGGATGGTCTTGAGACAGCTCTCTGCTCTTACCCATCATGAGATGTGTCTTGACTCACACCTTGGCAATGAGACCTTTTTGTAGGCCATCAATAAGGACTGAACCATCTGATATTCATTTGCACTGACAAGGGGCTGGATTGCTGTTTGATTATTGATAGATTTTAGGTGTTGTCTTGGCTTTCCATGCCTTTTGCACCTCCATTTCTTCATGTGTTCAATACTTTTCCCTGTGTCATTTCACATTAGTACACACAACTTAATTTCTGATCTTATTTGGTCTACTTTCTTTGTATGTATGGATTACGTGGGTTGTTCCCAACATCTGGTGAAAATTTCATGTCAAGCTTTGGAGATATATTAAGTGAGAAAAATGGCGACGTGTTAAATACAGATTTCAGCCGCTGTATAGCGCACATTTCATATACAAAGTAACTCATTGTGCTTTAAATGATTAAAATAATTTAAAAACAGCAAAAAGTCATTTAACAACAAAAAGACATCTTACTAAAATTAATAAAAGAATGTACAGTGCAAGAAAGAAAATGATAATACTCTAAAAATGCTCAATCATAAGCATGAGCAAAAAAGAAAAGAACTGTTACCAACTTCAAAGGCTAATCCCAAATGCATCCTCCAGGATCCATTCTGTTTTTATTGGCTATTTCTGAATTTGAAGTTTGTGCATTCTGGGTTGTGACATAATCCCTAACATCGCTCATTCGCTTAATACATTTAACATTTGCATCCGTAAACTAATTAGATAATTGTAGGCGTGTTTCCTAATTAATAATATACTAGCAGATCAGCTCTTGTCGCTTATGTTCCGTGTGCTTCGCGGTTCCGCTGGGACCACAACCAGGGCCACGACCCGCAGCACCTGTTGTAAATTGAATTTAACAACTGGATGGTGGATGTGTGGAATGGATGTAGCTGCCAGCGTTCAAGTAGTACAAAACAGCCTATGACAACAGCGACAGCGACCCCCCCCCCAGGAAAAACTCATCGGATCTATACGATTCACGTAAATGGACTATTTTGAGTTCAAAATGGTAAATTTCGCCGAAAGGCGACTGATTTGCATGCACGTGTGCTCCACTATCTGACCAGAATTTGTAGAACTCAGAGCCCTATTGGCTTTATATTCCTTTAGCTTTTCTTTAATGTATTTACTATTCAGGACCTAAACCATTTTGTGACTTATAGAAGAGTAGCAGAACTTTATTTACTATTTAGTCTATTCTATAGCTGACTGGGAGCAAGTGTAGAGACTTTTTGAGTATTGAGCTCTGATTTCTTTGTTCTGGTCAGAACTCAGCATTCTGAATGAGCTGCAGCTGTTTAATGCTCTTTTTGGGAGAGCCCAGTCAGAAGACCATTATAAATTTACATTGTAATATTAACAGTGTTTTTTGTAATTTTTACTGTTATGGCAGTTAAGAATGTTAAAAATAGTTACTTAAATCATTGCCTGGAGCGTTAGAGGTTCTATGATGATGACAGTTTCACCCTTTTTTTTTAAATTCCAGTTTCCAATGGAGGAAATTTTTTTTTAATGTCTGTACATATCAACCTGTATCTTAACCTGTCCTGAAATCAAATGAGTTTATCTTGCCTTAATTATATGATAACAAAAAGTTGCATTTAACCCTTTCAGCTTTTTCCATCTCTCCGGGATAAAAAGCAAACAATTTGACTTTATCGCTCCCATGACATCATACCACAGCCCACCCACACGTCTCAACACTCCCCCGTTGAACACACACACACGCACGCACACACACACACACACACACACACACACAGACACATCTCCCTAAAAAAATCCATCACCCCTAAAAGCTTTGGCTCATTGCTCAGTTTATCCCCCGCCATTATCTTATCTAACTGTACAAGATGACAAACAACTTTGGTTAAAAAGCTCTCAGCCAAAGTAATTTTTTTCCCCTTCCACGGCTAAAAAAAACACCAACATTTGATCCCAAGCAGTATATTTTGCATTTCTTGCATCCTTGTTTTTCCCCTGCTCAACACCTCCTGACATGACTCCAATTGATTTCACGCTAGTAGCGGGCTACGCTGATAGTGTGAGAAAGATCTATATACTGGAGGCAATATTGACAGATTTACTACCGCAAAGCTCATCACATCTGCTGAATCCACATTAGCGCAGGGGAGCGTGCTGAGAACACTATGCTTGTGTTGATGTAGTGGCACAGTACACGTTGATGCTCACTGTCTAACAGTATGTGTGTCAAGATTAGGGTTGTCAAAGGCGAGGAAGGGAAGGCAAAAATGTGGAGGAGCCAGGTGCAGGGAAGCAGGGAGGCAAGGCAGGAGTCTCAAAAAATTATATTTGATTTCCAAAAAAAGGGCAAACAAGGAACATGGATAAAGCAAACTAAACAAAGTCCCACGACAGATAACCAAAGTAACAAAGAAACACTTGAATAAACCTAAAACTGGAAACAAACTATGACTGGCGAGTAAGACGTGGAACAGACAGGGACAATGACACCTGACAATGACATACCACAATGACAAACTGCAATGACAATGAACCGACATGAACTGAAAGAAACCAAGGAACTAAATACAAACAGATTGACGAGACAACGAGGAACACCTGGACAAGACACGAGTGGCTGGAGAGAGCTGATTGGTCGACGCAAGGTAGAAGGTTGACGACAACAGGTGGACAATAACTAAATGAGCACATGGCAAACATGGAACACAGAAAAACATAGAACAAAACTAAACAACCCAAACCAAAACACAAACCATGACAATGTGGCTATGATAAGACAAACATATTGTAAAATATGAGACTTGACAAATATAGTCACTGCCGACAACATTAAGTGCACACTAACACAATCTCTTGAGAACCAATACAAGAGCTAAAATTCTGTCTTTACAAAGATAATAATGCTCAGTTTGTTTAACACTATCAGAGAAACATGTATATTGTTTGATTAATAAAAAATGCAAGAAAGGAAGCAAAAATGGGAGATAGAGCGATGGGGATAGGGAGCGAGACAGAATGTGGGTCAATCTCCCCATTGAGGGTGTAAAATGACACCAGCGATAGATTGCGTTAATTTGTCCCACAAATGACTCAAATTTATTTAAATTGTTTGAAAATAAGGTTCAAATTGTTTGAAATAAGGTTACAAAATTCTCACAACTAGGGACTATTTTCATAAAAACAACAAGATCCAAGTACTATGAACAAATATTTCAGTGAAAATGTTTCTAATTAGTTTGCAGACAAAATGGATCAAGATGAAGCAAAACAAAAGTCACCAGAATTTCCACAAATTCTAATTGCTTGTGTTCAACTTTTAAGGGTTCTTGTTTTGGTTTGAATACACAATAAAAATAAAACAAAAATGTATTTGTCAAGTCCAATAATGCTGGCCAAAAACCATTTGATGGATTGACGGAACCTTGCAGCAGATGTTTGCTATCTATTTGAAACGTTTACATTTTTTCACTTCATAGATTAAAGTATGCAGATTAAGATAATGAAATCCTAGATGATTTTTAATTCTGGTCCGGATGCTATTTTTACATTTGCATGTGTCAGGGGAAATTCCAATGCGAGCAAAAAGGTTTTTAGCAGTTTCTGAGCAGCTATGTTGGGAAATCTGGACTGTTTGTTGTTGAGGAGTGACCCCGGCCCTGAACAGTGGCAGGTGGTTAATGTGTCTCTTGTGACATTGTTTAATTTTGTACACGCCTCAGCTGTCCTGGCCCGTCACTCCATAAAACACTGCGTAAGTGCTGTTTTCCCACACGGTCCAGATTCAGATTTAGCAGGCTAACAGCGTAATTAAGGAAAATCCTCTGTTCTGGGATTTTAAAGGGCCATATTATGGGAAATTGATTGTCTCATGTATATGTATATAACTACTTGGGTCTCTGGAGTGCCTGCCCACCCATCAATTGTGAAATTAAACAGCCAAGTAGTTATCTGCAGATTTTTGAAAATGTGTCTGACTGACCATTTTGCACTTCCACCCTCCAGTCTTAAAACAGTGGTGCTAATTAACATAACCACCCCCACCAAAAGTTTCTCAGCCAATGGCATGACCAGCAAGGGTGGCTGAAGTTCCAGAGTGAACACTTTTGGGGTCACATAATGACAGAGGCCAGGTGGATTATACCATTTGTAATTCTGCAACAGACAGAATTGTTATATTGTGACTCGAACGAGAAAAGAGGAAACCAAAAGCAAATATTTTCAGAGCGATGTATTTGTGCTTGTTGTCCCCGTTTATTAGTTAACAGGCTACTTTGTAGTTCATGGAAAATGACCCAGGATGTTAGGAATAGACATAAGGGGTCTCCCAGCGCAGGAACCTTCCCTAGCTACCCTGGTACCTTGACGTCCCCTGTGTCCCCACCAAGAAAAAACTACCAGGGTACGAAAGCTTCCCCCTGAATTATTCTGTTCCTCCTGGTGGGTAGGGTCTTTTGAGCGCTACCAGGAACAGACCTCAGTAGGCCTTTACTTTTTCATTCAGCGAGCCGCCATTATGCGGCATTATGCAAGGCTAGAAATAAGAGGATTAAAATACATTGAAAAGCAAAACTTCCAAAAAACGATCTTTACGTTTTCCAATGAGCCAGGATGGACAAACTCTCTGTTCCCCAAGCTTATGTCACCCGGCCGAAGCCGGGATCGGCGGCGTGCTGCCACCACCGGCTCAGCGGCGAGCTCAGCCGCCGCTCAGGCGGCAAGGTCCATCGCTGGCCGACTCAGTTCCACTAAGGAGCGGAGGTACGAGCCCAAGCGGGCGTGTGCGTCTTCCTCGGCCGGGACATAGGAGTCTAACACTGGCATGAGGCTGGCAGCGTTTGCCATAGTGCAAGACAAGGAAATGAAGCCCGGCTTTTTGTCTGTGTTTGTACATTGACAAATAAATATTTGCAATGTACAGTCTGTTTTTTTTTTTTTTTTTTTTTTATAAACACATTTCCAGATACCAAATACTGTTTTATTTTTTAAACACATTTCCAGATACCAAATATTTCACATTGCTAAGTGGTGTCCATGAAGTCATGTATTTTTTATTTATTTATTGAACCTTGTCCAGGTAAGGGATTTGTAATGCCAACTTGGCTCCAGACAGCAGAATTTAAAAAAAACAAAATAGAAGCAAATACATTTACAAACCGACCATGAGTTTTGTAATAAGCAGAATAAAGATGCTTGGAGACGTTACATCATGGAGGTCTGGGTGGATGTAGCTTAACTTCCCGTAGCTGATTTTATTAAGACAATAGCATCTCTGCTGGTTGCTGCTAAGTATTGCACTCCATTATGCTTCAATTGTTTCACCATTAATCAAATAATTTCCCACGATGAAGAGGATTCTGGAGAATGAATTGACTATTACACCCATAACCCTAGTCGCAACTGATCATATTCACTAACAGGTTTCTGTTTTATTGCCATTAGTAAGTCAAAGACTGGACAAATATGCAGATAGAAGGCAATATGCATTTATTTATTTTTTTGTCATATGAATGTACACTAGCAGAGTTTGCTCAACCAGCAATCGCCTACCGCAAATCAGCATTACAACATTCTGTAAAGACAATAACATTGTGTACTGTTGACGTACGCAAACAATTTAGGGATGATGCAAGACTGAATCTTAGATGTCTTTGTTTGTTGATAGGACCAGGTCAATTTCTCAAGCGAGACATACACAAGTATGAAACAACCTCCCTTGACTTATTTGTAAAGTGAATTTCATCAGAGTCACATTACTTTCAAAAGCTTTAGAGCCCAATCCCTTTTTCATTGTGTCTGCTGCAGCCTGTATTGAGTGTGTCTTTGCTTTGTGTGCGTGTCTAGACAGTCTATTTCTTCATCCTTTTGCATGCTTTGGGGGTGGTTGACTGGCTGGCTTCGCCACATCACACAGTTTTGTGTGCTGCAGTTTGTTCTCCCATCAGATTGCAGACAAAATTGCCTTTCAGCTCCTGTCGCCCTCTCTTGTCTCGGCTGATGTCTTGAGGTGGGGTAAAGGGGGAGGGGGCCAGGCTATACGTATACATGTACGGGGCATAGAGCTCACTTGAACCTGACACCTGAAATTCAACCTAGGTGCATGGAACTTGCAGGTGTCTGGTTCCAAAGTAATACAAGACAATGGCAGTCTGGCGAGTGTGCATAAAATGCTATCACACTCTGACCTCTGACCCTCATCTGACCCTGCCAAGGCTTGACAATCCTAATTGGGATCAGCACTTGACTTGTGTAACTGTATCTAGATCATTATCAGAAATTAATGAATTCATCCTTGAATCCTGTCACTACCTTTCATTCACACATCATCTTTCATTTTATTCTTCCTGTGAAGAAAGTTAATTAAATTTAAAAATATATATATTACAAAAGCAGGTGAAAACAATTTCCACATTGGGGGAAATAATAGAACAACATCGTTCGGTAAACTCATCAACCACCGAGTTGGAAACCATTTTTTTCAATATAAAATCATAATTAAAAACATCCAGCACAGATTTTTCAGATTATTTTGGAATTGGTATTGCAAAAAATTTGCAAAAAGCCAAAGACAAAGCTATGTTTTATGACACAGAGGGATATTTTCATCTAAAACATTTTGGTTAAATTCCAAATCATACAACCCCACTGTACTGGTTGGGATATCATTTTTATTAACATGCATTCCAAGCACAGTTTCAAGCAGACATGCATAACCTATTCAATGGCATTGGAGACATCAAGGGAAAGATAATGTGCAGGGTGGTTCAGTGCTTTGTAAGGGCACCCCTCCCTAGAAACCAGTTCCAATGTAGAAAAATTTGATCGTCACCTATTTCTAAAACTAGCAACACAGGCCAAGAATATGCTGCACCACCATTGAAATTAGGTGGCTGAGAAGTCTGGGATCATTTTGACCAAATAAATTCTGCTTCAAAAAGGAACCTGGCTGCATATCATTTCCCCATAGTTACTAATGAGAAGCTTTTTAACACAGACTGAAATTGGAGTCACAATCAAAAATATAAATGTTGGAAATGAATAATTTCCTTTTGATTGACTTTGGATTACAAAATTGACGAGCCAGAACTTCTGCCTCTTCTACTCCACAAACGGTGCCTACCTTCAAGGACCTTTCTCTTGTTGCACCTACCAATGAATTCGCCTGTGATTGGTTTTGGCCCATGTCTCGCTCTTTTAAATATGACCACTGATTGGTCACAGGCATACTCCGCTTTCCACTTCCTGCCTGATGAAATAAACAACAATGCCACTAGAATCATCAATCATCACAGACAATAACCTCTCTCTCTCTCGAACTCTCCAGCTGACCCCAGCCCCAACCAACATCCCCCAACACCAGCTTGCCTATCTTGTGTACCGTTTGTTTGTCTCTCTCTTTAACAACCAACATGTCTGGACTGTGACGCATGCGCCAGTTTGTGTAGAATGTCAAACTTTATTATGCTCACATGGGACGCGCTCAGTTTGGTGCCAGTTGAAACAAATGAGGCTCGGTTTTATAGGTATTTGGTGGCAGTACAATTAAAGAATACTAAAACCTCATGACTCATTTCATGCAGGTACACTGGCAAGGATGTAAACCACAGTTTTTTTCATGACCAAAAGATGCATGTGACAAAATGCCATTCAACTGAGTCAGGGAATACCTCAAGGCCAAATAATTATGCCAAAAAGGGGGTGGATTCATTCTTCCTAGCTTTGTGGCTAGTAATATTTGCGAATAAGACATGAAGAAGGAAACTGCCAATTATGCTGAAGATGGTCTTGCTTTTTTTGGACTTGTCGGGATTAAAAAAAGTTGAAAAATACAACAACAACAAAAAAGAATCATAAATTGTTTGATTTGGTTCCCCACCAGTTACAATGGTGGCAGTATTGCACATTAGAAAGTAGCTGACAACTGCCATGAAAGTAAAAGAGAAGCAGCCATAAATGTCATTTCCCACTGATCAGGAATAAAATCCTACATCCTTGGCTTATGCCATGCCCTAGTACTCTTGAGTACAAACAAACTAGGACATTGCACAGTTAAACTGATTAATAATTCTTGTCATATGAACACAACGCCGTTTATTTCACTTGCTATTATTGGCAGTGATCATTAAAGCAATACGTAAATGTACAATGCTCTAAATAATGGCTAATCATGAAAATGGCATAATGATTTGTTTATAAAAATATTAGTCAATACTATTGCCACAGCAAAACTGGATCACATACTTTAAACGTCTATATTGATGGACCGATGTTAAGTAAGCAATAGCATTGTTGCTAACATCACTTTTCAGAATTATGCGCAGGTTTTTAGGCAAACCTTTCCACACACTACAACTATGAGACAATATTTACTTCCAAGACTAAGACTTTCTGTGACTCAGGACTCATTACAGATGGTAACTGAGTTTCGGTGTTAAGCATACAGAGTTTGCTGGCTGAATAATCATTAATTCATTTGCTTTCTTTGAAAAAAGAACTATTCTTCCTTTTGCATTTTTCAACCAGAACTAACACCCCCAGTCGCCCTATCAATATTTCGGTGATGGTCATTCAGCTCCATTGGCCTTTGCCTAAACTCTGTTAGGAGCTCATGGCAAGTTCCGTGGCTTTCTTTTTTTTCCCTTTTTTAATTTTTTGGTGGCTCCCAGCAAAATAGAGCTGGAAAAAACACGTTTTAACATTGTTCTTTAATGGTCATAAACCCTCCCACACAGTTCTTGTTTTATTTTAAATTTCATTAGTCTGTTCAAGTCACTGAGTTTATTTCATTAACACTAAAAAGTCTGCCAATAGAGTCATAGCCAGCCAAAGTGCAATAGACTTTAAACCGATCTGATTAGCCTGATCGGTATCGGCCGATAATTACCATTTTATGCTGATAGGCTTTAATGTCATAATTCGCCGATCCGATCAATGACGTCACTGTTCGGCTCCTCAAAAGACATTTACTCCGTGTGGCCATCGTGTACAGTATATTTGAATCCAAAAGCTAGTTTATTTTTAGCCTTTTCGCATCTTTTGACATAGTACTGTAACTATCTGACATCCAATAAAGTTATTTAAAAAAAACATGTCGAAGTTGTGGGACAGACAAATTTGGTCTTTCACGATTGACCAGACTACTGCAATAAACTCTTATATTCCGATACCACCGCATCCTGTCTTTTACGTTCACTGGGCTTTATCTTGTCAACTCAAATGCGACCGGATACTCTCATTACCATGGCGACAACAACAATAATGGATCGCACCGTGTGTTTATAAGAACAAAATGAGGTCACCGGTGCACAATGTGTTGGTGGTCACAGGTGCTCGGGAGAGGACGTTCGTTTAAGGCTTGCTTGAGCTATGTTCACATACTTTTAATACGATATGGTTGTAAGAGAACATGCAGGGGTTCTGTCGAAACATGCTCTAAAGTTTTGGTGTGTGTGAAGTAATTTAATTACAATAAAGTAATTTAATTACAATTTTGGTGGACAGACAACTACGAATCCAACACAATCATGTCAGTGTTGTGTAAACAAAGCAAATCTTTTCAGTGTACGCAGCGGGCCAGAAACACCACCTGCTACACATTTAAAAAATAATAATTTTTGGTGCTGTGTGAAGTTGTTGAGGGTTGCATGTGGGCAGTATGGCTCATCAGGCCATAAGTGGTCTTGGAGTACGGGAATGGATGTTTCTTTAAGGCAAATGTCAGGGGGAGATGTCTGTTTCACAAATGCAAGGTTATGTTAATAAAAAAAAAATATATATATATATATATCAAAATATGGTATCACTTTCCTTTGAATGTATAATTAGCCCTTGTTATGACTTCATATTGGGTCACAAGCTTCATTCAGCATGGCCCTAAGAAATAAACTATCCGTCCTCAGTGTCGATTTTTAGAGGACAGTTGCGGCTGAGGAAGAACAGCCGCCCGGCGCCAGACTGTTCTGTGTTGTCTCCATTGGAAATGACACTGTAGCCCTATGACCTTTATAGGTGTGTTTGTTCTGATGGATCACAAGGAGTCAAGGGGATGAAAGACAGGTTGGGATACAATCATCTGGAATGCTACACAAAGCCTCAACCCGCGAAGGTACATGTGCCGTGTGTATGGTGTTCCATTATTTAAACAGGTTGTGCTTTTCCACTTCCTCTTAAAGTGTGATGCTTATATTCATGATTTATGATATTATCAACAGTCAGTGAATGATGCTCACAGATTACAAAAGTTAACATTAGCATAAGCATACAGTATTATTGCATTACAATGAAAGAAACAAGCACGATTATGAAACCTGTTTTTAAAACTAGTATGATGCGGTGTGACTCCTCAACTCTCTTATAGCAAAGCATTGTTTACATGATCTGAACGTTGAAGAAAGCTGGCTCACCTTCAGACGCTGCCTTACAAAGAGGTGTTTACTTCTGTTGGTCTGATAGCCACAGTAGAACCACTGATCCATGTTTGTTTCCACTCAAAGAGTAGAACATTCCAAACTATGTGTTCAGTGGTTGACAGGAACAAAACTGTGACTTGAAAGAATCAACATTAATGTATTTATTTGACACTGTCGTGTAAATTTGCTCAGAGCGAGACCTCCTTTGTGTCTATAATGTGTCTTTAATTAAACTTAACTGGCCAGGCCCATTTGTGCAGAAGTGGTTTGAGGACTGTAATGTTCTCAAAGCCACCAGCCCAGAACGGAATGAAACAATTAGAATCACTTGAGCCAAACTGCTAGTCCCTAATGATGTCTTCCTTCCAGGCATAAGCAATCAAGACTCATTTAAGGTATGACCAACGGAACCAGAGGGAACCAGGGTTGGCCGAGTCCCTAGCATTTGCTGATATGGAGTCTGCCTGGTTTAAGCCAAAACCGCAAGGCATTTAGACTGTTTAGGATGAAAACAGAAATGTGGCCACGTCTAAACACTTGTAGGTCATGTAATATTTACTGCAAATTTAATAAATCGAAAGGATTGGCCTCCAGCTTTAATGGCCTCTTCCCTGACTCTTGCTACCTCAAACGTCAAGTTGCCTAAGTGGCTGGGAATTGCCAACTGGTCCTGGTGGGCCACAAACCTACCACCACCACCACCACCAGTAATGTGGGGTTTAAAAAAATAAAAATAAATTAAAAGAAAAAAAATAAATAAAAAAAAAGACCCGACAACCGCAGCTAATATGAATGTGGTGATGTCTAAATTGCAAGAAGGCCATAACCAGCTCAGAGATGATTTGATAAATAAACAGAGATGTCCAAGTTTGTATTTGCAGTAGAACTGCTAAGGTTGAACAGGTTCGCTGGATGATGATGGAATCTTGATTTCTGAAGTAATTTTTTTCATTGACGGTTAATGGAAATAGAAATTGTTTGAGTGTATTTGAATGTTACAAGTGTACTGTAAATAGATTAACCATCGTTAAAAGTAAAACAATGGAACAACAAAAGAATTAAGGCTAAACTATATTGACGAAGGGTAGGTTAATTGACTACCCAGACTATAAATTGCCCGTAGGTGTGAATGTGAATGCGAATGGTTGTTTCTTTTATATGTGCCCTGCGATAGGCTGGCGACCAAGTCAGGGTGTAACCCGCCTCTCGCCCGAAGATAGCTAGGATAGGCTCCAGCACGCCTGTGACCCTAGTGAGGATGAGCGGAACGGAAGATGAATGAATATATTGACGAAGGACAGAAGCTTAATATGAAAGTAAGCAGCAGATGTGCCCACACATAATTGTTCTTTGAGTTCGCCAGTGTCTCCAGAGTCAGATTACATCTGGTGTAAATTCCTCTCTCACAATCTTCTCTTAATGCCACTTGCTGAGACTGCTTGTTTTGGAATAAATGCCCCAAAAAGTTACAAAAAGCCAAAGAAACCGCAAAATGTGTACTCATTGCTTAGATTCTCACTGAACGTAGGTCTCACGTGACGTGAATGCATGACAGCAGTTCGTTCTGGGATATTGGCCCAGAAAATTGAGATCGAAATCCAAATTGAACGCCGCCAGGGATGTTTGGTTGCAGAGGTTTCATTTTACACTTTATCAGTATTCGGTCCTTTGAGTTAATAATTTGTTTTTGATGTAACAACGGTTTATGCAGATGGCCTCTTTAAATAATTCAAACCAACTCTGAATTGTGTAACTTCCTGAAATGCAAACATTTGTCTGAAAATCCTTTCCAGAGAGGGAAACCCCTACAGCCTTCCTAAGTAGTTTAGAGGAGAGGGGAGAAAAAAAATAAAGGAGGGAGAATGTGTGCTGCTTGGCTGCATCCAACAAATTGTTTTCTGCTGTGACGAAACATTTCTTCCCCTCACAGTCAAGTGACATGCAACATCTGAATCGTGTTAGGGCACTCGCAGACAAATACACAAGGCTGCATGGCCCGGCCTAGGAGTGAATCACTGATCGGTGACCGATAAGCCAACAACAGTCATTTGTGTTTACAACAATGCAGGGCAATAAAACAATCTGGCGTGGGTTTAGTTTAAGCTGGGCGCATGTACGTGCTCTCCAACCATGGTTCTCCAAGTGTTGTTAACATTAACCATAAATTTTCTCTCCTCAACTGACATTTCTCTATGTAAGGTCTTTTCCCAGATGTGCTACTGAGCAGCTCCACACTTTGGACCCAAAATATATCAAACAACTTGACACAAAGGGAGGTAGTGATGTCACCGCGAAGGTCTTCAACTCCATGAGGCATGTTAAATAACTACGTCGGAAAGTGCTGTCCTTGGTGCTGAAGCTTATCAGCCGCCGTTGACGTCTAAGTAGTCTTTGATGTACAACCCCAAATCCAAAGAAGTTGGGACGTTGTGTTCAACATAAATAAAAACAGAATACAATGATTTGTAAATCATGTTCATCTTATATTTAATTGAATACACTACAAAGACAAGATATTTAATGTTCAAACTGATAAACTTTATTGTTTTTAGAAAATAATCATTAACTTAGAATGGCTGCAACACATTCCAAAAAAGCTGGGACAGGTGGCAAAAAAGACT
Source organism: Phyllopteryx taeniolatus (assembly GCF_024500385.1). NCBI lineage: Eukaryota > Metazoa > Chordata > Actinopteri > Syngnathiformes > Syngnathidae > Phyllopteryx > Phyllopteryx taeniolatus. The sequence continues at coordinate 13,434,532 of NC_084516.1, read as the reverse complement.
GAGAAAGTTGAGGAATGCTCATCAAACACCTGTTTGGAACATCCCACAGGTGAACCGGCTAACTGGGAACAGGTGGGTGCCGTGATTGGGTATAAAAGCAGCTTCCCTGAATTGCTCAGTCATTCACAAGCAAAGATGGGGCGAGGTTCACCTCTTTGTGAACTAGTGCGTGAGAAAATAGTTGAACAGTTTAAGGACAATGTTCCTCAACCTACAATCAATGCAAACTAGAACTAGCAGACATTCCAACAGCTTCTTCCCCCTTGCAATCAACTTCTTAAACACCTAACCTACAATTCCATTGCAACATGCTGGCATTTTTTTGTCTTGAGTTTGTTGTCACATTTCTGTCGGGCCAATTATATATTACTAGTGCACTCACTGTTAGTAGTCTCACCACGCTGCACTATTTCCATATCTGTTGTTGACCAATACTGGCCACTCATGCCAGAGTAGCATCTGCTCCATTTTCACACTGACTGAGGAGTATCTGCAACATTTGCACAATCAACATTGTCCCAGATTATCGCACTACTCGTCACTTTCAACCGCATACACTCCTTGAAGTCTCGGCGCCCTTTGCACAATGGTCATTGCACCGGACTATTGCAATATTAGTTATTCGAACTGCTCTAAGTGCAAGAGGACTCTACATCTTTTTGCACAATGGTCAAAAAAATAATAATAATAATAATGTACCGGCATTACCAGATAACTAGCAACCCTTTATTGCTCAGTGACTGTTTTTCTCAATGTCTTTATGTCTCAAAAGTGTTCTCTGTCAATTGACTGTCTGTTGTCGTACTAGAGCGGCTCCAATTACCGGAGACAAATTCCTTCTGTGTTTTTTGGACATACTTGGCAATCTGATTCTGATTGCAAGGAATTTAGGGATTTCATCATCTACGGTCCATAATATCAAAAGGTTCAGAGAATCTGGAGAAATCACTGCATGTATGCGGCAAGGCTGAAAACCAACATTGAATGCCCGTGACCTTCGATCCCTTGGGCGGCACTGCATCAAAAACCGACATCAATGTGTAAAGGATATCACCACATGGGCTCTGGAACACTTCAGAAAACCAATGTCAGTAAATACAGTTCGACGCTACATCCGTAAGTGCAACTTGAAACTCTACTATGCAAAACAAAAGCCATTTATCAACAACACCCAGAAACGCCGCTGGGTTCTCTGGGCCCGAGCTCATCTAAGATGGGCTGATGCAAAGTGGAAAAGTGTTCTGTAGTCCGACGAGTCCACATTTCAAATTGTTTTTGGAAATTGTGGATGTCGTGTCCTCCGGGCCAAAGCGGAAAAGAACTATCCGGACTGTTATGGATGCAAAGTTCAAAAGCCAGCATCTGTGATGGTATGGGGCTGTGTTAGTGCCAATGGCATCGGTAACTTACACATCTGTGAAGGCACCATTAATGCTGAAAGGTACATACAGGTTTTGGAGAAACATATGCTGCCATCCAAGCAACGTCTTTTTCATGGACGCCCCTGCTTATTTTAGCAAGACAATGCCAAACCACATTCTGCACATGTTAAAACAGCGTGGCTTCGTAGTAAGAGAGTGCAGGTACTGGACTGGCCTACCTGCAGTCCAGACCTGTCTCCCATTTAAAATGTGTGGCGCATTATGAATCGTAAAATACGACAACGGAGACACCGGACTGTTGAACAGCTGAAGCTGTACATCAAGCAAGAATGGGAAAGAATTCCACTGACAAAGCTTCAACAATTAGTGTCCTCAGTTCCCAAACGTTTATTGAATGTTGTTAAAAGAAAAGGTGATGTAAAACAGTGGTAAACATGACCCTGTCCCAGCTTTTTTGGAACATGTTGCAGCCATAAAATTCTAAGTTAATGATTATTTGCTAAAAACAATAAGGTTTATCAGTTTGAATATTAAATATCTTGTCTTTGTAGTGTATTCAATTAAATATAGGTCAAACGTGATTTGCAAATCATTGTATTCTGTTTTTATTTATGTTTAACACAACGTCCCAACTTCATTGGAATTGAGGTTGGAGAACTTGTACATAATTAGCAACGGCGCAAAGCATACACGTCAAACACTTAATCTTTCTTTGTAACTGTAACTGTAATTATTGGAGAAAAAAGTAACAAAAGCACTCCGTATGGTGCACAACTCCACGAAGATTGAACCGTGAATAATAATTTCTGTCAGTTGGCCCATCTGTATGTTAGCAGGACAGCTTCTTGTTCAGGACGACGTAAAAGGATGGGACCATTTTTTATTCTGACAAAGGGAAAAGGGTCCCAAAAAGAGAATCAAATTCCTATTGAAAAAACAATTATCTAACAGATCTATTTTTGTGTTTGTTTTGCCTGTCTATTTGGTAGTTTGTTGGCTACATCATAAGACATTATAACAGACATGGTTTCATTGAGAAGCAAGTGGCAAAAAGAGAAAACACTTTTTTCCCACAATTTTATCTGACCTTCTCAAACACTGTATGCCACCCCTCCAGAATCAGAATCAGAATCATCATCTTAATTTGCCAAGTATGTCCAAAACACACAAGGAATTTGTCTCCGGTAGTTGGAGCCGCTCTAGTACAACAGACAGTCAATTTACAGAACACTTTGGAGACATAAAGACATTGACAAAAAACAATTGTGCAAAAAGATGCAGAGTCCTCTAGCACTTAGAGCAGTTCGAATGACTAATATCGCAATAGTCCGGTGCAATGACCGTTGTGCAAAGGGCGCTGAGACTTCAAGGAGTGTATGCGGTTTAAAGTGACGAGTAGTGCGATAATCTGGGACAATGGTTGTGCAAATGTTACAGATACTCCTCAATCAGTGTGCAAATGGAGCAGATGCTACTCTGGCATGAGTGGCCAGTATATGCAAATAGTGCAGCATGGCGAGACAACTACAGCGAGTGCAGGAGTAATACATAATTGGCCCCACAGAAATGTGACAACGAACTCAAGTCAAAAAATTGCCAGCTTGTTGTAATGGAATTATAGCTTAGCTGTTTAAGAAGTTGATTGCAAGAGGGAAGAAGCTGTTGGAATGTCTACTAGTTCTAGTTTGCATTGATCGGTAGCGCCTACCTGAGGGAAGGAGCTGGAAGAGCTGGTGACCGGGGTGGGGAGGGTCCGAGAGGATTTTGCACGCCCTTGTCTTAGTTCTGGCAGTGTGCAAGTCCTCAAGGGTGGGTAGGGGGGGTACCGAGAATCCTTTCAGCAGTTTTGATTGTCCGTTGCAGTCAGAGTTTGTCCTTTTTTGTAGCAGCACCAAACCAGACTGTGATGGAAGAACACAGGACTGATTCGATGACCGCTGTGTAGAACTGTCTCAGCAGCTCCGGTGGCAGGCCCTGCTTTCTCAGAAGCCGCAGGAAGTACATCCTCTGCTGGGCCTTTTTGAGGACGGAGTTGATGTTGGTCACCCACTTCAGGTCCTGGGAGATTGTAATTCCCAGGAACTTGAAGGTCTCGACGGTTGACACAAGGCAGCTGGACAACGTGAGGGGCAGCTGTGGCGAAGGATGCCTCCTGAAGTCCACGATCATCTCTACAGTCTTGAGCGTGTTCAGCTCCAGGTTGTGTCGGCCGCACCACAGCTCCAGCCGCTCCGCTTCCTGTCGATATGCGGACTCGTCACCGTCCTTGATGAGGCCGATGACAGTGGTGTCATCTGCAAACTTCAGGAGTTTGACAGTCGGGTTCGCTGAGGTGCAGTTTTTCGTGTAGAGAGAGAAGAGCAGCGGAGAGAGGACACAACCTTGGGGCGCCCCAGTGCTGATGCTGCGTGTGGATGAGGTGGCCTCCCCCAGCCTGACCTGCTGTGTCCTGCCCGTCAGAAAGCTGTAAATCCACTGGCAGATGGCAGGTGAGACGCTGAGCTGGAGAAGCTTGGATGAAAGGAGTTCAGGGATGATGGTGTTGAACGCTGAGCTGAAGTCCACGAACAGGATCCTCGCGTAGGTCCTTGCACTGTCGAGGTGTTCTAGGATGAAGTGCAGTCCCATGTTGACTGCATCATCCGCAGATCTGTTCGCTTGGTAGGCAAACTGCAGGGGGTCCAGCAGGGGACCTGTGACACTCTTGAGGTGGTCCAGCACGAGACGTTCAAAGGACTTCATGACCACAGATGTCAAAGCGACAGGCCTGTAGTCATTCAGACCCGAGATTGCAGGTTTCTTGGGGACTGGAATGATGGTGGAGCGTTTGAAACAGGATGGAACTTCACACATTTCCAGAGATCTGTTGAAGATCTGAGTGAAGACTGGAGCGAGCTGGTCCGTGCAGACTTTAAGGCAGGATGGGGACACGTGGTCCGGGCCTGCCGCTTTGTTAATCTTTTGTTGTTTGAAGATGCGTCTCACATCCTGTTCATGGATGGTTAACGCAGAGGTCAGAGGTGTGATTGTGGTCGCGGGTGCGGCCGGGTGGGTGTGTGGTGTGAAACTGTCCTTTTCAAATCTGCAGTAGAAGGTATTCAAGTCGTTGGCTAGTGTGCTATTGTTCTCAGCTTGGGGGGATCGTCGCTTGTGATTACAGTCTGTAAATAACGTAAATTGGCTTTGAAGTTTTTGCCGTTAATAACCAACAAACCAAACAACAACATAAATTTGTACTTCTTTTGGCAGGACTCAGTGTTTGAGTATAGGATAACATTGCGATTGCAGCTTTTTACTTTAGTTTTTACCCCTCGTTTGAAAGAAATGTTTCTTCAATAAATAAATGAATCAATTAAATAAAAAGACTATCTTTTGCTCTCACACTTAATGGAGGTAATTAAAATAATGCAAATAATGTATGCTAATATATGTTGTAAGTAAGCAAGAACAAAATGCCACCTCTTAGGTACGCCTGCACAATATAATGATATCCCAACACAAGACCTGTATCAAAGATTCTGCCTTCACAAAGATAATAATGTTAAAGTTTTGACTGACACAGAGATATTTACTTAACGTGTTTAAAATCATGGTTGTAGTTTGTGTTGGTGTAGTACTGCACTGCATCATACCAAGAGCTGTTTTTAATATTTTGATACTCTCATGTAGCTAAACAAATTAAATCTGCTGTCAGTCTGATGCAGCATAGATTACACAATACACAACAAATATTAATAATAACAAATATTAAAAACAGCAGAGGGCGTAATGTATGATGGATTAAGAATGGAGGACACAATGAGGAAGAAAACACAGCAGAATACCGCAACTTTACTGTATTTATCTTCTATCAGCTTCATCACAATCCTGCAAAAAAAAAAAAATTAAATAAGGTTGTGGGGGCGAGTGCGGGGAAGATGAAAAGAAAGCGATATTGTCTGACAATGTGAAAAGGAAATTAAACAAAGCTCGCACCAGTCAGAGCACCTGGATTCTTGAACAGTGAAAAGCTGAGACTCAAAGTTAGAACCTCCTTCATGCAGCGCTTCAGGCAGATGTTTATCTTGACATTTAAAGCTTCTGATGATTCAGGTAAAGAAATCGCAAGATTGTATCTGAGCTGAAAGGAGCTTGACTCAGCTCAGACCTTTTCCACGCAAGATGGGAAAAACTGTGTCATGGATGACGTGTTTTACAAGTAGGAGCAAACAAACTGGTAAATAAGGTTCAGATTCCGAGCAGTATGAATAAAATTTACATTTGCCATAAACATTACTCAGCGGCTTGGAAGATGAATTACAGTCGTTAACAGCTCATACATGTATGCAGTATATTATCACACTCTTTGATTTGCAGTCAAACTAACTGGACAAATTTTTAACAACACTCGGACTTTGCAAAATAACTGAAAACTAAACAGGTAGATACACAGGAAAGGGCAGACCTCAACTAAGATTGGACAACACTAGATGGAAGCACCAAATTGTACACATTCACCAAGAGCTCAATCCTAAAGATGCTTTATTCATTGAGAAAGGAAATGCTGAATACCGAAGTTAACGGGGATAGGTTATAGCTCTTCATAACCCTTAACAGGATAAGTGGTATAGAAAATTGTTGAATGAATGGATTTTGAAATAGTTAATAAAAGCAAAAATACTAATTCCATCAACAAAAAAAATGTAATGGCTTCTTCCTTGGCCATTGAGCCACCCCTGCAAAATATTTTGTGACATTGGTGGTTAGTAATTAAGCGGTATTTGCAAACTCCTGCTCACAATTTAACTGAAACTGCTTTACTAGGGGAAACAGTCACAAGAGTTAATACATTACAAATGTGCAGTTAACAGATCCGAAAATGAATGCGGAGCATTTTTGGAATGGGTTTGTGTAAATTGTGTCCATTCATCATTGATGCTGGACCTGAAAGGTGCCTGGCGAAATTTGTTATGCTAATTCATCCCGAAAGTGCTTGATGAGCATTGGGATTGGGGCTCCTTCACACCACACTCACCGAAGCAGTCTTCATGGACAGAAAAGTAGTTGCTTTCCCCAACTTCAGTCCATTCAGCATAATTCTCATTCCATGAATAAGAGAAATAAGACAGTCAAGAAATAGGAGGAATGTTTTCTTCCCTTCACGCTTAGCTGGTGAGCATTGGTCTGGTGAAGGGAGGAGAGAGAAAAACGAGGTGGAGGGAAAGAGAAAGAGGGGTGTGTCTCCCCCCCCGACTCAACCAAACACACAAATAACCACAGTTCTTCAAAGCCTAGTGGTCTCCATAGACATCCAATCACACTAGGAGATGACATTTGGGGGTGGTGGCGTGGGGGGCTGCAGCAGATAAATAAGGTGAAAGCAGAAATGAGGCTCAAGTCCGCACAGCTGATAGAGACTCGTAGACGCGTGAGAGAGCGAGCGAGCGAGAGAGAGAGAGGAGGAGGGGGCCAAAAAAGAGAGGGAGCTACAGAAGAGGCAACGCACTGCTCGGAGCGCTCACACTCGAAGGAGTGAGTGCGAGAGAGGCGCTTAAGTAACTTTGAAAAGAAATTTTGGATTGTTTCACCTGTTTTTTTCCTGCCCGACTTGGTGTCGGATTTCAGAGTACATTTAACCAGAACCAGTTTTTTGTTTCGCTTTAATATTTTAGTGTTATACGGAAGAAGTGGAGCGTCATTTGACTACATCGTATCCATCGTCTGGGACTAGAGCGCAGCACGTGTGTGGACTAGAGTTTAATACTATATGAGTGAACTTTCTGTGTCCAAGGACTTTTAAGTGTGTTTGGGGGGAAACTGTGAGTTAAGTATTGGACGGGAGGACGGAGGAGCCCCACTCCCCTGCCTCCCAGTTGTTCAGGCTGTGCATGATTTGACTTATGGATGTCCATACATTCCTAAAGAGCTTCTGAGGAGTAAACAGTGAAGCAAGTCCAACATTCTGGTCCCATCACATCCTACAGCTTCTCGAAATTTAAACACCGTGAGTCGAAGTTGTGGGTGCCCTCAGAAGAGGAAGTTTGTAAGCAGGGGAGGGGGGCTTCTCCCGCTCTTGTACCCTCTCCCTAACCCCCAGCTCAGCATGCACCAGCCCCTGAGCACCTCCACAGCTCCTCCAGCTCCACTACCATGTGTAGATGGACAGTGACACAAGGTGCATCGGTCGCCTGGTTCTCCTCCTACCCCCGCCACAGCCACCACAAAACCCCGCCGCACATCCTCCCCTTCGCCTTCCTTCTCCTGCTCCTCCTGCTCGGACCGTCCTCATCCCTGTCTACTCCTGCACCGCAGAGTTTTAACCAAAGCCACCATGCTGGAGGAAGGAGCCCACCACTCCCCTTCGTTTCACAGGAATCATCACCATCTTTCTCCTCACCGGCACCTCTGCACGCCTCCTCCGCCAGGTTGCCACGGGCGACCAACGCGTCGTCGTCATCTTCTTCAGGCGCCGTGGTGGGGCGCCACGTGCGCAGCAGCTACAACCACCTGCAGGGAGACGTGCGCCGACGGAAACTGTTCTCCTACCAGAAATTCTTCCTCCGCATTGACAAGAAAGGGAAAGTCAACGGCACCAAAAGTGAGGACGACCCTTACAGTAAGTCATTTATATTTATAACCTCAGTAGATTTAAAATTACTTTGCAAATGATGTCCAAGCATGGTATCCTAGCGCATCCTGTTCATATGAGTCTATACTGCCAAAGATGCACTAAATAATAATAGTAAGCTGGGAAGACAAAAAGATGATGCACTGGATACAAATTAAAAAGATGACCCAAATGAAAGTCATCCATCTTTGAGGAAACATCTTAAACACAGCTATCATCACTAACCCTTAAAAGAGGGGGGCATCTCTTGAGATGCACAATTTCGTGCTAATCGATTGGAATGATGATACAGGCTTCACTCAAGCCCATTTTTATTCGGCAGACATATCACAACTCCATTTTACCTCAACTTGGAATGTAAGTTTTAATAGCTGCAGTTTTAAAAAAAATTCCATATCCACAGTAATAGTAGTATTAGTAGTAGAGAAAAGACATCATGATTGTCTGTTACAAAAGGCCACCACCATTACATAATGGATGCCATGCAACTTTGACAAGATTAAAAGATTTGTCGCTTTATATTTGTAGTAATATTTAAAAAGAAAACACACACATAAACACATGCAGATAAACACATCTGAGACAGTTCATCATTCTGACCTCAAGAGAGTCTCAAAATAGCTCAACGGCCTGAGGGTGCATCCAGTGTGATTTTGGAGGGAGAGGGTACTGCGGTGTTCACTCCACAGTATTGTAAAATAACATCATGGATAATTTCTACCTCTACAGTATGTCTGTATAAAATGTGGTTTGACGTGGGGGTCTTTGTCTTCATATTATCCTTCATATTAGTCACACACTTTAATACACGTTGCAGGTTTCAATGAATCTGTCTGCAGTGCTGTACAAGCTTCTCCTGCTGAGCACACACACTAAAGTACACACACTTGCAGATACAAACGGGCACAGAGAGGCCAGTCTTGCACATGGCCTCCATATGGCAAAGCCTACTTTTATTAGGGCCTGGACCAGTGTAAACGAGTGTGACTGTGTGTGTGTGTGTGTGTGTGTTGTGCCACTCAGACACCAAGGCTCTGCTAGACATGGCTGAAGGAATTTCAATTAACGTCTTTTCCCTCCCTTCTCTTGCCTGTAGTCACACACACACGCACGCACGCACTCAAAGACACAAACACATGCACCACAGTGGTTTAAGGGTGTAACAAGTCACTGATGCCATACCAGCCTCAGGTAACGTTATTAGAGGCCCAATCCATCATGGGTTTTGTTTAGAAAAGTAAAAGATAAATCAATTCTTATCGCAGCATGGTCGCAGATATATAACATTAACCTCACTTTCTACAAGTGGGAATGATTTGACGATCAGGGAGGAAGCTCTACGGGATGAATCATGCGTTGACATGTGCGCACATCTGTGCACAAGCTTGCATGTATGTTTACGCTAATGCACCACCTCCAGCTATTTAGCATGCACTCCAAACAAAATCGCTGCCTTCAAATAAAAAGATGCCGCTATATCCCCTTTTTTTTTTAGCCCTGTTCGGCTTTAAGGTCAAGCAGAATGGAGGATCTGTATCCCTTTTATGCCGGAACAGTGGAGTTTTTAAGTTGCTGTTGTGGTTTCTTAGTATTATAGCCACTATATCCCCTGAGTGAGAAAACTGACGTTGTGGTGATGTTTCACATGATCATTTGGCATGTGACCTTTTCTTGACGTGTTTGCACATCTGGACTACGTTGTCAATTAGCTTATTTGTAAAAAGCCATATAGATGCATTCATATGTATATGTAAGTAACATAGGATTGTGGCCGCCGGTGCCAAAAGCTTCAAAAGCCTGCGTGTACTGTAAATGCAAAAATGTGTTCTTTTGAGGGCCGAATTGTGCTCATTAAAAACACATGGCTGGTGAGACAGCGTGAAGCAAGCTTTCACACACACACACACACACACACACACACAGTAATGTAACACACCAACTCTGCTCTGCACCGCACCATCTCAGGTGTTGAGCGTCTACAAGTTGAGCCAAGTGCTTATTTTGAGTTGGCTTTTGCAGTCCAGTTATTAAGTTCTTGTAGTCTGGTAATGTTCAGGAGGTCAGTGTGAAAATGGGCGTCATTAGATGGTGTCAGAGGTGATGAAGACATTTTAAGTCCAGCTCCAGGGTCATGAATCTCCTGCACGGATGGATTTTTCTAATCATGTTGTCACAGTTAAGAACAGTACATCACTTTGGCTTTGCAGTCTGTATTCTCAACATGTGGCCATGTGATCAACTCATTTCACAATAAGAGCCAGCAGTCTATGTGTGACCACCGACGAGGCTGAAAACTTGCACTCATGCATGCTTTAACGCCACTGGTGGGAAGAAATTGAAATACAGCCCAATTTATGGAGGCTCTTACGTTCTGATTTAAGGTAGGTTTTTCCACCTCCATGCTAATAACGCTAGCGTGGCAAATTAGATCCCACCCCCACGTTTGACCCTTACCTAGTGACCCGCAGTCAAGATTTGTTAATGGAAAAGTTACTCCATGTGGCACATTACTTTTCGTGTCTGTGTTCGTTAAATGGTGAAGCAAATTCTAATTTGACAATATGGCTAGGTAACGTCAAAATGATATTCAAATTACCGGTATACTTAAGGAAACAACATACAGTATCCTTAAGATGACATGTACAGTAATTATTTAACATTAAGTGCTATAGTGGGAGTTCAAGCTACATCTATCTACACAATCTACAATCTTACAATCTTTTTGGAGATACTGGTTCACCTCTGATTTGTTCAGATTTTGAAATATTTGTTCCCATTGGAAATAGTGGATGGAAAAATAGAGACCCAGCATAGTAATTTTCGTGTTTTGTTTTTAAATAGATTAAATATGTTTGAAGAAAGGTGGTGAAAACTTGCAAAGACAGAACAATTAAGTACTGAATTGATGAGATATATCATGAAACAGTTTTTCACCATCTCAGTTGTCCAAACTTTTTGGGCGGGGCTAAAACGAGGGCGTGCTGACTCAACCAGGTTCTAGCATGAGTCAGCCCTCCCCCACTATATTCGTTAAGTATCAAGCACCTTCAGTGAATATTTGGCGCAATTGCCACTTTTTTTTTGATAATAACATGGCCCATTTCTACCACTACAGCGTGCAGTGGGACATTAAGTTAGGCCTACAACCCGCCAAAATTGATCTTCCTTAAAGAGTTATGTGTTTTGTTTTATTTGGGATACAGTGTCTCTGCAATGTGCACTCCGAGAAAAGCCGTCGCGGCCGACTGCACACCAGCCCGGGAGCAGCTAGTTAGTAGCCGCCCGCGGTCTGGCGCAACGGCGACGCATTAAAATGTGCCTCATTTAACACACGGTTAACCACTGTTAACAGTAAAATTAAAGACATTCTTGTTAAATAACTGTTGTGACTGGTCATTCGTTTAGAATAAGGTCATAAAAAAGACTGCAACTAAAACACTTGTAGAGTTAACCTATTGATGCTCACAGCGAGTTACACTTGCGCGAAATGTCACAAAACCAATCTGAACTTTAGAATCCTATTTTTTTCCTTAAAAATTGCGCTCACATATTGAATTGTACAACTGCTGTGTTCCCACTGTAACTTCAAGTAAAACTACACGAAGTACAAAGCTAAATCCAACAATCACATGTAGGGCACTATGAAGTTAATTCCAAATTAAAAACATGGTTAATATTTCATCCTTTTTAATCTAAACCTCCAATTATTGCAGGGAAGTCATTTAACATATGCTTCATCTTTTTACATTGTCGAGTATCTTCCTGAAATGAGTCCCAGTTCTCCCTATTCTAGATCTTTATTCTGTTATATTGACGCTCCACTTCACCCTTCTCTCCGCTTGATGAGCGTGTTTAGGGTTCTCTTGGGAAAACATATCAGTGTGGCCCATAAAAGAGAGTTATGAGCAGCTATGGGACGTAGCAGAGGTTAGTGTCAGCGTTGCTTTTACTTCAAAGTTACTTTGACATCTCCATGGACGTGTGCAAACGTCACGGGGCAAGCCTGCTCCGAAAATACTGAAGCCCTCATAGTCGTCCTGAAGCGGCCAAAGTCAACAATTACATTCAGCTGTGCTAGGAAAACATACACTAAACCTAAACTACCTGCATGCTTCCTCTGATATTTGCTCCATCTGCTCCTCTGACACTAACCAGGAGGCTTACAGTATATTTTCTTTTATGTTACAGAAGTTGTGAAGCACATTAGTCAAGCTAATTGAGTGCTGAGAGACAAACATTGACTAGGAATGGGCGCCATAATCGATTAATTGATTAACTGATTGTTAAGATTTCTATAAAATGATTGTTGATATTTGATTAATTTAGGGCGGCAGACGGTTAGAGCGTCTGCCTCACAGTTCTGAGGACCGGGGTTCAAACCCCGGCCCCGCCTGTATGGAGTTTGCATGCTGTACCCGTGCCTCCGTGGGTTTTCTCCGGGCAGTCCGGTTTCCTCCCACATCCCAAAAACATGCATGGTAGGTTAATTGACGACTCTAAATTGCCCATAGGTGTGAATGTGGTTACGAATGGTTGTTTGTTTGTTTATATGTGCCCTGCGATTGGCTGGCAACCAGTTCAGGGTGTACCCCGTCTCCTGCCCGATGATAGCTAGGATAGGCTCCAGCACGCCCGCGACCCTAGTGAGGAGAAGCGGCTCAGGAAATGGATGGATGGATGATTAATTTAGATTTTTTTGTTAAACCCGATCTTTTTATGTAGTCGTTCACATAAACAAAAACAAATGCGACTTCTACTTTGGATGGAACACATCAATGACGTCACACGCCTGAGCACAAAACAGGACGTCACATTGCGCGGATATGATATGACATGAAAAAAAAAATATCTGAATTGTACTGTTCACATTGACATGAAAAAATTCAGATACATGTCACATTGGGCAAATAAAATGGAATTGGTTTGCAGTGTGAACATACTAAGAGTCCTGGAGCAACAATGGAAAAATACAGTACATGACTTTGCTACTATCAGTCTAATCATTTATCCATCCATTTTATATACTGTAACACTTGTTCTGATTAGGGTCGCTGGTTTGCTGGAGCCTTTCCCAGCTGACACTGGGCAGGAGGCAGGTAACACCCTGCAATGGTGGCCAGGGAATCGCAGGGCTTAGCCTAATCAGAACCAAAATATTATACTTTACACCAAAAAGGTCCAAATTGCGTAAAATGCAGCCATGCCATTAGATCACTAGAACATTGCTGTGTGCAGTCAGACTGCACTGATGTCATCCCTATACTGCTACCAGCCGCAAAGATCATATCACATGTTATCTTGCTATTAAATGCTTTGATTAGCCAGTAATTCCTTTCCTATTTCTGAAGCAATTAACTTCACGGAGAGCATTGCTCAGCAAACACACAAAATTACTGACGCAATTGATAATTTTTTACATGATCTGACAGTTTTCACCTAAAAGTTTAAACCAAATTAAACAGTTTTAACAGCATAGAACTTACTTGTTTTGAAAAAAGCTGAAGTCTGGATCAAATTATGCCATTTCTGATTCATGGCCTCTTTTGTTTTACTGGAACCCGCCAAACAATCACCATTTAATATGCTCACAATACAAAAAAAGAGGCACACAATAATGATCATCCTTGCAAGTAAGAATGTTATGTGCTTTTACTGTAACCAACATGTAGAGACTTTGGTCAAGACCACTGAAAATGAAGTATTGCTTTGAAATTTACTGCATTTGGAAATGACAAATTGGTGAGTTTTTGGTCGGGATGTTTAACAGCAAAAAATTTCAACCTTTCTTGGTCATTTACCTACATACTGTTAGTGATAGAATCAGATGTGCTGCTCTTGTCTGCTTAGTCCTGAAGAAGAGGGGGTCCCTTGTTTCAGATGTACAGTATGTTCAGGGTCATTTAAGGAGCATTTGCTTTGAATGTCTCAGGCAGAAAATCTCATTTCTGAGGTGCTGCCGTGGAGTACTGCAGACTCGGATCAGAAAATAGGCAGAAGCATCAAAAGTTGAGTATTATGCCAAAGAATGTGGAGTTGGTGGGAAGCCTTTTTATTGTTTATATTATGCTCAGGGGTTCTTGCAGACTATCATCATAATGTAAACAGACAGGACTGGGAGGAGACGCTCATAATATTAAGCCCAAAAACTCATCTCCAATAAGGTTTAAGGATTTTGGTGGTATATTTATTTGAGGGGCGATGTGGCTTTCTGAGCACAGTAGCATGTGCAGGTTCTTATTCTTGATGTTTTACAGTCCCATTGACTTGATTTATAAACGCACTGCCCACTCAGAAGGATTCTTGGCCGATCACGACACTGGCTTGACAATCCAAAAATGTAAAGTTGTCAGAGAAACAAATCACCCAGTTTGACAACAGTCAGAGATATCGCATGGTTACGGTGAAGTCATAAGAGATATTTACAGTCAAGAGCCAGAATTTGCAACTTGCACAAGGCCTTCATGCATAGCCATAGTTATGAGGATATCCCTTTTTCTGTGCTGCTTTTTTACATTACATTAATCAGGGTATACTGTAAATTATAGCAAAGTTAGTATAAGCTAAAGTGCTGTGCCTTGCAGAAGCCATTACTTGGAAGTGATTTATACTTTTAACCCACTTGTCTGTCCCCTCGCATTGGAAGTGTAACACTGAAAGTGTCGTTGTTGTTACAAAGTGGCATATGTGAAGGGGCACAATTAATGGCCAGTAAAGCAGTGGGAGGTGAAGAACAGCATCTGTGATGGATAACATCCAGAGGTGCTGCCATGCAGACACCATGTGCTTCCCGCTCTCCGACATTCCCTCACCGTCGTAACGCCCCCGCCTGCATGAAAGTGAGGCTCTTAATGGAGTCATCAAAGTTAGCGCTGAGGGCTCCGAGTTAAGTCCAGGGAAGCATCTGGACAGCTGGCCTGGAAGAATAGCGCAGCCAGGAATGCCCGCTAATTAACCTGTTTACGTCGACACTGTATGTGAACATTGGCCATATTCAACGACTTTTCTTATTTTGTTTCATGCAGATTTTGTTGAAAGGTCAGCTGAACACAGCCCTTGGGTCCAATAATGAAGTAAGCGTATGGTTCATTAACATACTAATGGTTCAAATGTGTTATTGTGTAGCCTGAAAAAAGGTCAGAGGTCAAAAAAGCAAAAAACTGTAAGCGGAGTAAAAAAAATGAGTATAACCCTAAAGGTTTGGCGTTCATGCTAAAGTAAAAATGTGAAAAATAATGACGCACTGTGGTTTACTCTTTTCGGGTGCAAGTAGCGTCATCATTAAGGACTTGGGCTTTGGAACCAAAGGGTCCTGAATTGAGGCCTGCTGCCGACAACTAAAATAAATGGCAACTAGTTGTTGGAAAGATGCTAGTCTAGATTACTGTTGAGGTGCCCTTTAGCAAAGGGATGAAGCACTGTTTGTGTGCTCCTTCCCTCTCACATCACTCCTTGCACACATGCTTGTGTGTTGTGTGCAACAAAATCTATAAAGCAAAGTGTACATTGACTTTCAGTAATAAATCAATAATAAATTACAATTATTTTGTCCATTCATCAAGTTTGCATGTATATGATCATACAAATCGTAATCACCTCATTTGAAGGTATCTATAATTTACCCAGAAGAATTTTTCAAGAAGTCTGTCATGTCCAAATTACTAACACGGAAATACTGTATGTAACGTAGAAATATTTGCTGTACAGGCTTCTCAAAGACTAAAGGTAATTTCATCAGGGCAGTGAGGAAGAGTAAAGAAAAGCATTTTTTAAGATGAAAATAATGTAAACGTATGTGGAAACATACAGTATATAGAGGGCGAGAAAGTTGCTGGTTCATCAGATTTGTGGTGTAAAATGACCAGATTTATAGAGCCGAAAGCTTAGTGCCAACACATCTGACCGCAACAGGCAGCTGAGGGGCCAATGAAAAATGTGTGAAATGCAGATGACCGTCACAGCACATTAGCTAAAATCATAATTCCTCCTGTGGAGGGCCTGTGAAATGTTTTGACAGAAACTAGCAGCTTTGGCACTTTATCATGTTACAAAGTCAACTGTGGTACAGGAATGGCAATACCTCTGGTGGTCACACTTTTTTTTTCCTTGCACCCCTTCCCTTCTCTTCTCAATCGATTCCCTATTAACAGAACCCTGAATTTATGCTGGGTTTCTCCCAGCTGCATTATGTGACATAACTGGCAGTGGTCTTGGTGCAATCAGGAAGGTGATCTGAATTTATATAATGTCAAGCGATGTAGGTCAACTAACTAAAAATGGAGCACCGACCTCTGGTATTTTAAACAAAGGGCTTTTGCTCGTGATTTTGTTTTGTGTGGTTTTAGAATAAGTGGAGTTTGGTTTTCTTTACTTACCGCAGACAGTTTACGAATCACACAAAGCATGAAGAATCCAGGCATGTGAAAGAAATACAATTGAAGAGGCAACAATGAACTATGTTACTCATTCCGTGTCAAATACAATAATGGTTGGTCCTAAAAACAATATTCAAGATGAAATCAGTCAATTGTTTAATGTACATTGCACTCCAACCTTGGGTTTGTGGGAAAACAGTTCAAGCTTTTTGAAGGATGGTTGGGGAGGGAAAAAATGCAATCTTAATCAATAAAAACATTTATTTCATTCAGCTTCCTGACCACATTAATTTATCTTTAGAAAATATTATGCCTTAACCCATAACAGATCTAACTTGAACCAACTAGAACGGTTTAGATATAAACAGCATTTTTCGAACGGCGTGTCTATGTTTATTGTGTGTACTTTGCTGAAAAGGGTTTTATATTCCCACAAATGTCACTCAGTTGCAGTATTGCATTGTTATACCAATGTAAAAATACTTGAGTGTTAGGGTGCTTTAATACTTAAAGCCTATGGGTCCATTTTAATTAAACTCGTGTTCACTTCCTTCTTTCATCAAGTGTGAAGTAAACGAACTAGAGTACGGACCAAACAACAGGTCACAGAGCGAGGTGGTCCAAACTAAAGCTTACAAGGTTCAGTTATGGTGAGAAAGTAACGCTTGATTTGAACCAAATACAAATGATGGAATCAAGTTTAGGTGGAACGGAGGACGACTGGTTAGCACATCTGCGTCACAGTTCTGGGGACCTGGGTTCAAATCCGGCCTGGCCTTTGTGGTGTTTGCATGTTCCTCCCGTGCCCGCGCGGGTTTTCTCCGGGTACTCCGCCTTCCTCCCACATCCCTGAATGTGAGTGCGAAAGGTTGTTTGTTTATATATGCCCTGCAATTGGCTGGCGACCAGTTCAGATTGTGTACCTCGCGTTTTGCCCAAAGATAGCCGGGATAGGCTCCAGCATGCCCGTGGCCCTAGTGAGGATAAGCGGTATGGAAAATGGATGGATGGAATCAAGTCTATCCCGAAGTGGCATGATCATTACAGCTACAATTTGCACAGAAACTGATGTACAGTAGCAGCAAGTCCAGATTGTGGGTGCATCTCATTTCTATATTTGGAACTTCCTAGGTCCTATCTCCTAACTTGTCTCTTTACATGGTAGCTCCTCCCACCAGAAATTCTATCGAGGAGGGAAGATATTCACAGTGCAATGCAGGAGGACGTAGGAATGTTTGGGGGAAGTAAGACAATCGTTCCTTGATGATTTCATTAAACGGAGACGTGTACTAAAGATGACGTCACGTCATTGACGTGTCACAAATGAACCCAGCGGGTGGCTAAATTATTATTATCACTACAAATGTCCACTTTATGCTTCATAAATCAAGTGGGATTACATTAAATTCAAATATAGTCAACACTGTTACACTTTACAACTTTGCGGATGCAAAGACTATTGTGATCGGTCAATATTGGTTTGGTTTTGCGGAATCAGACAATGAGCATCAAACAGTCTGCTGCAAGGTATGTTTAAAGACTGTTGAAACAGAAGCAAGTAGCAACCAAGTGAAACATCCTGTGAGTGGAATTATTTCACATTGTTCTATGTATGACAAGAAAGGAACCAGTCGGTAGGCAATCAGAGTCAATTGTGCTGAACATTGTCAAAGACTTGGTGCCGGACTGTTCATACGTTGGAACAACAAGGAATCCTTTATCCACACACCAATCCGCTTCAATAGTGGCAGTAGCTGTTGTGATCAAAGAAAGTCTGTACTATAGCTTATCCGGATGCATGACACACATCACCGGGCCTTATTCCGGTCAAGTCACAGTGTATTGCATTTCACCCGACTACGTCACAAAAACACCGCCTGAAAGTTCACCAAACATTACAGCATCATGAAATAAATTTCACATAGTGGTCCATATAATTACTTAAATATATGCACTTACTATTTCATCCACCAAACTTATTCATGTTTACCTGCAGCTGACAAAGATATGAATGATGTCTATTCATGACAAGGTTGAGTCGAATAGTCAAGAGAGATATGTGGTCGTTCCGATTTATGATAAAACCAAAGTACCGCCGGGGCAGGCAGACCATGGCCTCCGTATGAACAACCACACCAAAAGCTTATTACTGCAACAAATTCTAAAATTATAAATGAACGAGTCACAAC
The DNA here is from genome assembly GCF_024500385.1 of Phyllopteryx taeniolatus. NCBI lineage: Eukaryota > Metazoa > Chordata > Actinopteri > Syngnathiformes > Syngnathidae > Phyllopteryx > Phyllopteryx taeniolatus. The sequence goes on along the minus strand of NC_084516.1, from coordinate 13,415,982 downwards.
AATTATACTTTCAGCATGGTTTCAAAGGACTCCTGCTCCCTTTGCAGTGATCATATTAGGCTACTGATTTTCAAGAGATAGGCTTAACGTGAGCTATGATCTTGGATGCTTGCGTAATTGTGCCACATTACAAACAAAAACATGTCCAATAAAATAGCTTTATTCTTCTAATAAATCTCAGTTCATGTCACATATTTGATATGGTCTGCGGTGTTGAGGGGTTTGGCTACAAGTCAAAGCCTCCAGCTCCTTTTTATGGCAACAGGCAGAGTGTATTTAGTGGAAGATGCCTTGCCATGCCTTTTCTATTAGGTGAACCTTGAGCTACAGTATTTGTGTTTTTTCTTAGCCTTTAAAACACAGATAATTAAGGCGCTGGGCTGTGATCCAGAGGACACATGGAGGGAGTTCATGGCCCCTTTCAGAAATAAGACCACATAAAGGAGCATGAAGTCAAAAGGCGAGGTGTTGACCGGGCTTATTAAGATTGAAAAGAAGGAAAAAAAGCAGCACATGAGCGTTTTGCGTATGTGTGTTACACGCGTTGTTACATGTGGTGTAAACAGTGTTGTTGAAATCCAAGCCTTTTATTACAACCTGGACTTTTAACTCTGCAGCAAGCAGACAGGCTGCTCCTGGCGATTGGGCCATAAAAGGGTTTGATGCTTTGGTTCTTCTCAAACCACATCAAACTCGGATGGAGATGGCAGGGTTTGAACAGGTGGAGCAGCCTTGAGCACCGCACCACGGACAGACCTTTTTTTTGACACGTCATAGCAACATCTGCTTCGCTCTGGTAGGACAGAACGTGTTGAGGCTGACGGATGAGATGTGTTGTGATGCTTTTTATGCACGTCACTTTGACGAATGGTCTCGTCATTGCAAGCCAACACAATACTTTTGGCGATCTGCAAAAATACACTTTTATTGATGGGAATATTGGGAATGGACTGTTGTCAAGATGCTTTGCAGACTATGTTTAACTAAAGCAAGCCAAAAATAATAGTTTACATGTGTGCTCTTACCACTAACAACCCAGTTAATAATTTTAATACAATGAAACATATGTAGAAAGTCATGAACATGCATGAGGAAAGTCCAAATTTTTTGCTTGAAGGTTCAGAAAGGAATTTATAAACTTTTTGCCACTACACAAATCACCCTGAGACTGGAGGATACACGTTACGATCTGAAAATGGAGGATGAAAAAGGCATCTGGTGAAGACGCATGTAAAAAGTGAATTTGACTGTGAATATCGCTTCTTCTCAAGCTAAACTGTTTCTTCTTTACAGTCAGTTTTATCTGCCTTTCTCTCTCTCTCTCTCTCTGTCTAACAATGAAAAACAATGACAAATGCCCATAGCAATATTTTCTGAAGCCATTCAAAATTCAAATTCTAATCACTCTGATATTACATTTTGGGGAAAAATAATGCTGCGTGCCGTACTCATTCTGGTTCTCGGAAAGCCAAAAATAGAATCACAACAATAAATGAGAAATTGATCTCCGCTTGTGTGAATGCTTAGAGTGTGGTCACAGAGCTTAAGTGCTACAGAAAGGAGTACAACACTGGTATATATCATAGTATTCATTCATTAATTTTCCATACCGCTTATCCTCGCTCGGGTCACGGACGTGCTGGAGCTGCAGCTGACTCTGGGTGAGAGGCAGGGTACACCCTGAACAAGTCACCTGCCAATCGCAGGGCACATATAAACAAGCAACCATTCACTTTCACACTTATGGGCAATTTAGAGTCTTCAATTAACCTACCATGCATGTTGTTGGGATGTGGGAGGAAAGCGGAGTACCAGAAAACCCATGGAGGCACGGGGAGAACATGCAAACTTCAACAGGCGAGGCCGGATTTGAACCCGGGTCCACAGAACTGTGAGGCAGATGTGCTAACCACTCGTCCACCGTGCCGCCACATCATAGCATATCGTTGGAATCCTATTCTGTGCACATAAACATACAGTACGCTACGCTAGGAATGGCATCTGATCGATCTGAATGAACATGTGATGTGTCCATGTCCCACTTTAAACCTACAATACGTAATTTCTGTCGCCCTGTAAATGGAATTTAGTATTCCAATAACAGAACCGTCGCTTTGATATGATGGAGGTGGCCCCTTGTATGTGATGATTCTACAACATTTAATTCTGTTTTGAAGGACAGCCAGTGGGTAAAAGATGGATATTTCAGAAAAGGCAATTGTTGTAAATTTACTATTATTAGCTCGTTTTGTGCATGCATTGCTCGGACAGTTCTGAACTTTGGTTATCTTACGTCAGCAGCTAAGGGGTCCTCGGAAAGGCTTTTTAAAAAAAATCTTTATTGAACATATTTCTTTAATCTATAAAAAAAAAAACAACAAAAAAAACCTGAATGACGTGTCGAGTTTGTTCGCGGAAATTTGGGGGTTTACACAGTAATTGTATCATTATCACCTTTACCTTTTGCTTGTGAATCATGTTGGTATACATGAAATCTGGTGGCTAGTATTGTAAATTAAGTAATTTACACCAGGGTTTCTCGGTGTTGTACTATGCAGCCTCTCTCTCGTGGTACATGAAAGAATCACTGCCTCGGTGCAGTTCAGTTACAATATATATAAACATTTTGTTACAACACAATTGCATGTAATCCTTTAGAACAGTTTCTTTAAAACTTTTTGTGGGTCAATTTTTATTAATTAATTAATTGATTATTTTTTTATGTATGTGCATGACATTTTAACCAAATTTAAGTAGAGAATTTTTCATTTTCCTATATTTAAGCAGAGTGTTCATTTTCAAACTGTGCATAATGTTACAGTGGCTTACAATAATATTCAGTGTACTTTTTAGGAATAAAATCACATTTTTGATAGACACTTAGGCCCACTACACTACTGTTGGTCATGGTGGTACTTGGAGAGTCAAGTATTTTTAAAAAAAAATTTTTAATTTTTTTTTTTAAAGTGATTCTTAATGTAAAAAGTTTTTGAACTACTGCTTCAGGCCAGTTTTTGATAACTCTAAACATGCACACACGCTTCGAACCACACACACATACCACAAGTAAAGACACAACAGTCCTCACACGAGCATCACTGAGTCTATTATCAGCTACAGCATATCTCAACACACATAGTTCCTAACACTCAGAGGGTAAACACATCTAGCATGAGGGACACTTACTCAACTGTTAAAGTTACATCCACACAAGGACACCCTGTGCTAAATAGATTGTCTGCACCTGATTCATTATAAATAAAAACATATTTGAGGTCGGAGAATGCGTCATTAGGGGAAGGTTTAAGGTGAAGGCTTAAGTTCTGTTGATTTGCGGAACCACTTCATGTACACATGCATACAAACATCCCAAAACAGCAACTTTTGACTGTGTATTTCTTCATGAAGTTTTCTTCATCACAATTGATAAAACATGGGGCAAGGTTCATTTGATGGCTGAAATCTACATATCTTACAAACGCATCACTTTTTAATCTCAAGGACCCATTACAAAGCAATGTTTTGAACTGACAATTGATAAAAAATTGCGCTGTTTGTTTTCTGTCCATTTTAGAAAAAGTGTTTTGAAAAATATAAACATTTGAAAAGGGTTTTAAAGCGGACATTTTAGAAAAGGAAAAAAGGGAAAGGAAAATCTTTCCAATCAGAAGTCAGTACCTACTCCAAAAGATATTTAAAGTTTTCTGAACATCAACATCATGCTTACTGTCACTTGTGATTGTTCTCTGAAAAACATTATTCAGTTTCGCTCCTTGTTGTCTTTTGCACAAATGTCCAAATCATGTGACGAACCAGTTTCTGACAAAAAGGTGCCTCTCTGTCCACCAGGTATTCTGGAGATCAAGTCGGTGGATGTGGGAGTCGTGGCCATCAGGGGCCTTAGCAGTAACTACTATCTGGCCATCAGCAAGAAGGGAGAGCTGTACGGCGCGGTGAGTTTGTGGTCTAACCACTCCCCTTTCAGCCAACCAAATAAATTTAACACCATATTTCACACTCGCAAACACAAACTTGTTCTGAATCAGTGTGATGTGTGAACTAATATGGCCTCAAGAGATGGTCTTGGTCAGGTTCGCAGTTCAGTTAACCTACACAATGTGAACATAAAGTGGTCAAGATTAACTTCCCTTTGTACTGGATGTCCTCAGTTCACTTCTAGCCTATAAATATAAAACAATCAAATAAAAAACATTAAGTAAGGCTGTAACTGAGCGTTTCTTCTTGTGCCACGTGGTGATACTGTATATTCTTATGGATCGGCGCAAAATGTCCTTTGTCGGACTCTCATAAACTGAGAACCGCCTGTATTACTCTACAGTATGTCTATTGTATTGACTGAGCTCCCCATCAGAACTGATATGGACCAGGAAGAGATTCCTTTTTCAAAAGAACTCACAAAAACAAACTCAGTGCTCTTAAACACTTGAGTTTTTTGTTTTTATGCGTTATTTCAAGTGGTAAACATCCTCCAAACAGTTAAAATAATTTGGGGTCTCTTTACGTGTTACATACAGTATTATTTGTTTGAAAAAAAAAATAAAAATAAAATAATAACCACACATGACATTTAAAAGAACCCTCTAAGTCAAATGGAAGTCAATATTTAACACATGATGGACAAATTGAATTTATAGAAAAATACCACACAATGGGAGTGGTTTAGGAGTTTGTAACTAAACTAAACTTTGGTCACAGCTCCAAATAATGACAAAAAATATCAGTCAAATTGCCTTTAAATTCATACTGAAGTCAGTGGACTCACTCTTAACAGTACATTTTAACCCCCAAAGAACCCATCTTGCCCAAAACTATTTGGGCCCTTTACTCAAAAATAGCAACAAAAATAAATAGTTGTACCTTAAGTGCAAGTTGTGATGGCATGATGATGAACTCCTGCTCCATTTAGTGACCAGTGAAAGCACAAACTCTGGGAGTTAGCTTTGAAGCACCTCTCTCAAACGTAAAAATGCTAAAGTATGTCCATTCTCTTGTAACATGGGTGCTAGTCCACTTGTGCAGTCGAATGTCAACGTTGGCAAAACTCTCCAGCTGCTCACGCAACATTGTAGAAATTGTGTTTAAAATACATATATATACATATATATGTATATATATATATATATATCGAGCAAGTCGTTTAAACATTATGAACACAATTTATATTTTAGCATAGGCAGCAAGACAATTACTATCTTTCTCTCATCTGAGGACTGACCACTTTTTTGCACAAGCAGCATTTCCTCTTTCAAAGGAGAATTTCAAAATAAAACAAGCACCATTTCGTTCCAACAACAATTTCAAAATAAAATCAAATGTAAAATGGCAATTTATGAATTATACAACAGAGACTACTACTAGACTTCGTTCATGTTGATACACACACACACACACACACACACACACACACACACATATATATATATATATATATGTGCGTGTGTGTGAATCAACATTGACTTCTTAATCTAATGAGATCCTATACAAGAGCTGTATCAAACAGTTTGTATTTATTTATATAAAATTTAAATCTGTAAGGCGGCACGGCGGACAACTGGTTAGCACATCCGTCTCACAGTTCTGAGGACCTGGGTTCAAATCCGGCCGTGCCTATGTGGAGTTTGCATGTTCTCCCCGTGCCTGCGTGGGTTTTCTCCGGGTACTCCGGTTTCCTCCCACATCCCAAAAACATGCATGATAGGTTAATCGGGGACTCTAAATTGCCCGTAGGTGTGAATGTCTGGCGATTGTCTGGCGACCAGTTCAAGGTGTACCCCGCCTCTCGCCCGAAGATAGGCTCCAGCCCGCCCGCGACCCTTGTGAGGATAAGTGGCTTGGAAAATGGATGGATGGATGGATCTTAATCTTTAAAAGCAAAGTAAAGACATTTTAATGTTCGACCTAATTTTTTAAATGTGAGACCTCAACAGAGGTGTTTCCAGACCCCCTGGGGGCTTCAGGCAAGAAGGAACATGGAAGCTTCCGCCCCAAAAACAAAAGTCTCTGAGGGCCCCCTACTAGCCACCTGCCAGGAATAGCTAATAAAGGGGCCCTAATCTGGGCATTCCTGACATGTCATTAAAGTCTCAAAAGCGGTGTCATAATTTTGTCATTGATGTAAATCAATGTCAGCCTTTTTCTCTGAGCCGCCATAAGCTCAGGGCCCTGAGCAATGACTTGGGCTGCCTGAGCTGTTGCGGCATCTCTGGGCCCCACACATGATGAAGCAAAAATCAACATTGTGTGGTGTACTCCTGATGAACAAAACAGCACACCTCATATATAACGATATCCCCGCCAACAATTCTCCCAATCCCCCCCACCGCCCACACTTTATTATATTTTAGAGCTGTGATTCCACATTAATATGCCCTGGGAAATCATCAGGTGTGCCACGGGAAATCACCCAACTTCACTTAATTGGTTTGAAAATTATGATTTATTTATTACAAATAATATAACCCCGCTTAAAGGGAGACCTTTTATGTCGGCTCCCATTAGATTTTCCCGGTGTACCCAATATTATGACCGGTTGATTTATATCTACACTGGAAAAAAAATACTGCATAACTTAAAGTAATCCATCACATTTGATGTTTTAGCTTTGATTCAATGAAAATGATTCATTTAAGTGTACCCTGAAAGTTCAACCTGAACGTGTTCAGTTCATGTCAGCCATGTTTGAATGTTGCAACAAAACTTAACAGTGTTAGCCAAAACGCTAGCGTTTGCTAACAGTTTAGTTTAAAAGCACGGCAGCAACCTTCAGTGGTCACACATTCGCACGCATACAAGCTTCACACAAGGGACAGGCTTTTTCCGCTGTTATTTAACGTTTTACGGCATCGTACTAGTTTATCTGAGAGAAAGAAATATGTTTAAGCAGCAGCTTCTCCCATAGCCAGTAGGCTGCAGTCTACCTGGCCTGCACTCTCTGGACAATACGGTATGTGCGTCAGATTCCAAGGCTGAATATTCCGTCTAGTCAAGGACAGATTCATTCATGACTTGAAACTAATTGTAACATTACAGAAATGCAAAGTTTATGCGTGCGCAAATCACATTCAATTGAAGAAAATCCTTTGGTCAAAATGAAATATTTCAGTTTGGTGCTAAGCTGTAAATATAAATTAGAGTAGGGAAAAGTAATTAAAAAAAACAACAACAACAACAAAAACATTTAATTCAAAACTAAAATTTCTCCACAATTAGATTTTTTTTTAAAAATAAATTAAATGAGTGACAGCTTTGTTGTACATTTTTCAGTGTACTATCAAACCAAACTGGTGATTTTTTTCCCTATCTCTTCCAGCAACAGGAAGTAAAGTTAGTCAATGTGAATTCTCTCCATTCACAGGAAATACAATCCTCCACCGTCTCTATTCTCCCTTCAGTTCCTTTGGGGGAGCGATGGGGTACAGTCCCTGTTTCATCGCTTTTCTCCTCCCTTAGTGTGAAAGAGGCAACACTCAGTTTGTCCCTGCGGAGCGGCTGCGGCGGCGCAGATGAAATGACACCCGATAGAATAGAAAAAGAGGCATTCTGTTGCACGGCCCCCCCAAACTAAATTCCCATGACGTGGTCTTGTGCTCTGACTGCAACACAAGCCTCATTTGCGCAGGCCTGAAGGGCTGGCATTTGATTACACTCGATGGCTCTGCAACACTAGCTTCTTTATCTGGGAGGCATCCAATGAAATCATTGTTTCATTCTATTGCCAGATTAAAACACGCAATTATGATTTTAGGGTTCAGCATGATTACATTTCTATTGTAACAGAAAACCTGCCATAAACAATGCTTGATTAATCCAACATGTGCTATGAGATACGACATGATTTCCATTATCTTAATTTTACACAGTCACTTGCTATCATGGGACTGACATAAGGAATATTCACGAATCATTACATACGTAGCACACGCAAATGCATGCGCATCAACATCAAGACACAACATACTTTATATACTGTATACCATTGATTGTGGTACGATGTGCATCAAGCTATCATATTTTTGCATCTGGATTGAGTAAACATGTTTTTCCTCTCATGTTGCCAAATTTTGTCACTTTTAAATGTGCTGAAACTGCCAAGGACTTCATGCTGATTAATCGTCAAAAACAGTTTTTTCAAAAGCAAAGTGAATTCTTTTGGCATATAAGTGCCCAAAAGTTTTTGTGATTTTTGCAATATATGCCACATTTTCAAAACAGTTATGGTTGTATTTATATTTTAAGTGAAAGCCACAGAGAAATGTTACATTGTCCATGGATCATTTATCTATCATTGCACATCCGTTACCGCTCACACCTATGCGTCTACTCCACAGAGGGACTTTGGGCCCGACTGTCGCCTGATCGAGCGCATCGAGGAGAACAAGTACAACACGTACGCTTCTGCGGAGTGGCGCAACAAGAGGAAGCACATGTTTGTGGGACTCAACGCCAACGGCAAAGCCGTGAGGGGGAAGAAGACCAGAAGGAAAAACACAACCACTCACTTCTTGCCCATCGTGGTGCATCCCCGATGATGGGACATTACTGTATGTGTCCTGCCAGGGGAAGCTTCATTCTGCAGACTGCTGAGCATCTGGAGGGGGACTTTGTTTGGGAGGAGACTGAACGCTACTACGCATCCAGAGGAGCAACAAGGATGGAAACCTAAAGACATTCCGCATCTGTCGTATGAGGACACTTCTATTTTTTAAAGAAAGATATATTGCTATACAATGTACAGTGTATAATATTTTTGGGTCTAACTTATAAAAGAATTCTGGCACAGTAGGAAATATGAGAAGAATAAATAATGTGATCAGCAACTGACAGAGAAGAAGATGAGGAGGTGAGAAGAAGGGAGAAGTTGACAGACCAGCAAACCAAACAAGTCAAGCTCGATCAAAAGTTTTCTTTGAATTTATTTATTTTGTGTAATATTTAACAGAAAGAACAAATACATGCTAAAAATGCAATTGAGGGTCTTTTTTTTTTTTTAACCATTTATGCTTTTCTTTTTGAATACTACTCATTTTAAACCTGAATAAATATACAGATATAATTGTCCTTAACTTGCATCCTGCATTGAGTCCTTTGTATATTTAGGCCCTTTTGTTATCCCTGTTTCTTATGATGATGATGATGATTAGAGGTATTTATTGCCGTTTGGGGGACATCGACATGTGAAAACCCAACAATTTTTGTAAGTGCATGCATGTCCATCCATCCATCCATTTTCTGAGCCGCTTCTCCTCACTAGGGTCGCGGGCGTGCTGGAGCCTATCCCAGCTGTCATCGGGCAGGAGGCGGGGTACACCCTGAACTGGTTGCCAGCCAATCGCAGGGCACATAGGAACAAACAACCATTCGCACTCACAGTCATGCCTACGGGCAATTTAGAGTCTCCAATTCATGCATGTTTTTGGGATGTGGGAGGAAACCGGAGTACCCGGAGAAAACCCACGCAGGCACGGGGAGAACATGCAAACTCCACACAGGCGGGGACGGGGATTGAACCCCGCACCTCAGAACTGTGAGGCTGACGCTCTAACCAGTCGGCCACCGTGCCGCCAGTGCATGCATGTATCCGGGTTAAAATGTACAGAATGTTTTTTAGAGGTCCTGAACACAACAAAGTTCACTCAGTAGAGCTCTCTGGAAAAAATTGCCCCAGCCACCAGTTTCACTGATCGATACAAATTTTGATGGCCATGTCTATCATAACAGGGTGCATGAAAAAAGTCTCAACGACTCATGTCCATTATGGTTTGAAGTAGCCATTTTGGCAAATTTCAGCCCAATGAGCCCAAATCAGAAGCAGGTATACTAGACCAGTGGTTCTTAACCTTGTTGAAGGTACGGAACCCCGCAAGTTTCATCTGGAGTTCATGGAAGCCTTCCTAATTAGAAAAATGAAATAGAAAACATAAAATTCAAAACAGGTATATTTTATTGTCTGTGGAGATTCTCAGCCATCCAGGTCATGCACAAAATGAACCAAACATCAGTTGCACCCAAAATCATTGTTAAAAAACAAAACCAACAAAACATGAATTTCACACAGAAAACAAAAAAATCAATTCAATGAAAATTTACTGTAAGTGAATGTACATTTTGCTGTTGCCATTCCCCTTGGTAAGTGCCACTCTCATACCAGAGAAATTGACTTCGCTGTGAAAATTCACAACAAAATCTGTTACTTTTCTTGATGTTATTTCTACAATCCTCGAAAAGGGTTCATAGGTAAGAGTAGATTTTTTTAGGGCTCTTTTTTATTATTGGAGGCGTTGTCTGACGCCACAGCAATGCTATCAACCCAAGTCTATCATTATAATGTTGTTAAATAAAGATAGTTTAAAAAAGAACAAAGCATTTCAACTCGAGGCGCAGCGCCACAATGGTAAAGGCCCACCTTGACCCAGCGTTGCGAAGCACGGTGTCAGATTTTGATGATCATTTTGAGGATTCTCCATGAAAACTGCCTTCAGGGGCGTAGCGCCTGATTCTGGGCCCCGATACGACTCTGTCATGGAGGGGCCCCTCCAAAAATTGTTGAAAAATAAATGTAAAAAAAAACATGAAAGCTATAGTATGAAACTTTTGGCGCCCCCAAAGCTTGAATTCGGCATTACAACAAAAGAACAGAGCCATTGCTTCAATATGATGTAAGCAATGCATGATATGCCCCTTATATGTGATTCTACAAGAATTTCACTATGTTTTGAAGGACATTTTCTGTGCCGTCATCTGCAGTGCACCACCAACCGGGCTAGTGTGGGACAAGAATATAAAAAATAAGATACTGACAAATACAGCAAGATGCTAGAGGAGCTGAATGGCTGAATCAGCATTGTGTTATCTCCTTGCAATTGCTTGGGGGAAATAACAAAAAATGTTGTGGATTATAGCTTTAAATACAATTTTTGTAGGATATGAATCTGATCTATGAAATTGTGGCATTTGTATTTCTGCAGAATGTAAATCTTCTTTGAGGAGTGTGTTGCTAAAAAATATGTAACACATTTTCAAAATATAAAATACACCACTCAAACAAACGCCACACTTTTCATCATCAGGAAAAAAAACAGCAAACTCCTTGTAATTTTATCAGCTTAAATATTATGTTTTCCCCTTTTTCATCTCTTAATATTTTGCAGGCTACATTCATTTTTTTTGTACCACTTGTCCTCAATAGGGCATTGGGTTAGCTGGGGGCTATCGCAGCTGACTTTGGTTCAGTGGCAGGGTACACCTGGACTGGTCCCCAGTCACTAGAAGGGCACATCAAATAAGCAGTCCCACTCACGTTCACACCTATCGAACTATCCACAATTCACAATCTTCAGTGAAACATGACCATGCCAAGCCCACTCAGGAAGGCCGCAACCGAGAGTGAACCCCCGAAACTTCCTGCATGGAGTTTGCATGTTCTCCTTTGCTCGCGTAGGTTTTCTCCAGGTCCAGAGTTCTTCCCGCATTCCGAAATCTTGCATCCATCCATCCATTTTCTGAGCCGCTTCTCCTCACTAGGGTCGCGGGCGTGCTGGAGCCTATCCCAGCTGTCATCGGGCAGGAGGCGGGGTACACCCTGAACTGGTTGCCAGCCAACTGCAGGGCACATAGAAACAAACAACCATTCGCACTCACAGTCATGCCTACGGGCAATTTAGAGTCTCCAATTAATGCATGTTTTTGGGATGTGGGAGGTAAACCGGAGTGCCCAGAGAAAAGCCACGCAGGCATGGGGAGAACATGCAAACTCCACACAGGCGGGGACGGGGATTGAACCTCGCACCTCAGAACTGTGAGGCTGACGCTCTAACCAGTCGCCCACCGTGCCGCCTCGAAATCTTGCATTTTAGCTTAATTGAAGACTACTAAATTGTCTGTCGGTGTGAATGCGAGTGGGGATGCTTGTCTACATGTGCCGACCAGCCCAGGGTGCGCCCCGCCTCTCGCCAAAGTCAGCTGGGAACCAGCAACTGTAATGAGGATAAGACATATACAAAAAGGAGGGATGGATTGTACAATATATTAATATTGTTTGCAAAATGTGTTAAACGTGTTTTACAAATAAAAGCATAGCATGTAATAGACAGCAATCCCATCTAGAGTTGAATAAATAAACCCCTGGCTATTTGTTGAAATCAGATATAGTATACAGTAGGTGATCAACTGTAGTCTTTTTGTGTCATTTCCTACTAATGTAAAAATGATGAAAATGGCTTTTACTGCAGTTCATGTGATAAAACTAAAACCAGGCATCAACACACACACACACATATGCAAGCACACACACGTAGTTGTAGTGTGTGCTTGTGTGTGCGTGCATCAGTGTGGTCCAGCAGCTGGGGAAAAGCCTCCTCCTTGACCTTACTTGTCTGAAACCTGTTGCTGAGACGCCCCCATCACCTGCCCCCCCACCCCCCTCGAGACAGCGGGGCATATGGCGTAAAGTAAATATCACCCTTGTTTATCACCTGATTCTAATTCACCATGATGTCATGTTTTCTTAATCTTCAGACAAGTTCTTAAAGCTGTCCGTCTCATGTGGTCGCTGTCTGGGTCCTGCCATTTCTCTGGTTCACACATTTTGCCTCCCTCCTCGCTGATTCTTGTCATGCCTTGGTGAGGCTCAGACGAATTTTCAACAGTCAGACCTGGAGCAAGGTTATTATTACACACACTTGCAGCCTTCCTCTGCCCAGGGCTGCAGTTGTTGTAATTTGTTCATTGCATCCATCACTTTTGAAATCTCTGCCATCTGTTCTTCCCTCTCTCTCTCTCTCTCTCTGTATGTGTGTGTGTAATGGAAGCAAGCTCATCCTGCTGTGTAGTACTGGGAAAAAGGAAAAAGATGGAGAATTCAGGTCATGTGCTCATGTCCGATTGTGAGTAAAGTATGATGCACCAGAGACGGAGCGCTTCGAATTTCCTTCTATCCCCAAGGGGAAAGCAGTTCTTTGTATACATGATTACTTGGGTGTTCCGTAAACGACATATCAAGTACAATTACTCTGAAATGTGTTCAAGACACTGAGTCACCAACACCCCTTTTCCACCCTCATACAGTTCAAGACCTGGCAGTCCGAAGCCAAAGTACACATTGATAAGTTAGGGTTACGTATACATGACACAGGAAAAATGTTCTGTTGGTTGCGGAAATGAAGATTCTCGTTAGGAGTGACCAGGTTGGATATGGTAAGAAGTGAGCTCATCAGAGGGACAGACAAAGTTAGAGAGAGCAGACTTTCATGGTTTGGACATGTCCAGAGGTGAGATAGTGAGTGTATTGGTAGAAGGATGATGATCAGCGTGGAGCTGCCAGGCAAGAGAGCATGAGGAAGAGCAAAGAGAAGGTTGACAGATGTCGTGAGGGCCGAAAAAAAGAGGATGCAGAAGAGAGGCTTCCATGGAACAGGAACAAACAAACAAATCTTGGGGGGGGGAGACAGAGATGAAAGTTGTTATTATGATTATCACATTTAAAAAAAAATAATAATCTTTTTTTTTTTCTCTCTCCCCACTTTCACCTGTCCTGTTTGGCTGATGGGTCATGCAGAATGGAGGATCTGTAGCCAATGCCTTTTTATGCCAGGGGGTTTAATACTGTATACTCCTCTGTGGTCATTTTATACTCCATCTGTTTTTTTTCCTGTGGTTATTAAAAAAATAATAGCCACAGAAAAGTTATCCTGAGCAATTATCCTGTGGTGTGGCATGTGGGGTGTGTGACAATTGTGAATGTTAAATCTGTTCAATATTTACAAAGGCAAATCCTGATGTGTATGTTTGTACGTTTGTTTTCAGGCTCCAAAATGTCGCTGTTGTGAAAACAAATGTCCGGAACAATACATTGTTTTTTATCTGCTTTCAGTTGAAAAGACCCTCGGTTTAATGTTGCTCTTTCAGTCCTCCGGCAGTGACATAACCATATTTTGTCAGAAGGCGCCTTTGTCAATCACTAACCTACTCTAAGGCAGCAGTAAAGTCATAATTACATTACGTATTTGTATATAAAACACTTTTAGTCCATAAATGTAAAACAATATAATGAAAAAGAGTATGTACGGTGGTAACTGAGTCCGCCTTCTTGTGTTACATGATGATGTATTCTTAACTGCTGCGCAAACATAGTTCATTCCGTGCTGTTTGTAACCTCAAAATGCTGTTAGTCAGTAAACTGAGGACCCTGTATTTTGTAAATATCCCTTTAAAGAGGCCCTTATTTGGACTCAAACTACGGTATTTGGTGCAAACCGGTCCACTTGTTAATTGAGGGAGCTTAGAATGTGATTGAAGTAACCTGCATCCTTTTGGAAAGATCAGTGCAGTTTTACTGCAACGCCAAAATGACTTTTTGTGGTCTAGCATTTTAAATGTAATGCACAACAAGGCCTAGCTTTCCGCATTTATTTGATGCAGATGTTCCTCACTGAAGTGTGATTTGAGAATCCGCACGTCATCCCTCGCATTTCCACTCTTGAGATGTGTTTCTGGAAGCCCTCTGCCAATGTCAGTTTTGCGGCGTACTGCTTGGGTTGTGTTTGGTCAGAGTTTGGTTTGTTGAGGCATGCGGCGAGGCTCAGTATGCGGTTTCTGTTTTGACTGCATCACCATCTATCGGGTCTGTGTCGTTTCTCAAATAAATCGTACACCAGCAGCCTCGCATGTTCGCGGCTCCTCTGTTTGCCGTCGGAGTCCTGCGGTTACACCGGCTGACCACAAAGGCAGCTGTGAATATTTGACTTCCTACTGAGAGAAAGACAGATACGGAGAGAGGGACATTCAAACTTTAAGAAGCACATTACTGGTAGGGTTTCATTATCCTTTTTCTATAACGCTTGTCCTCATTAGGGTCATGGGTGTGCTGGAGCCTATCCCAGCTGTCTTTAAGCGAGAGGCGGGGTACACTGGTCATCATATAGCACATATAGACACACAATCATTGACACTCACATTACAGTTTAGTCTTCAGTGAACCTATTAAAGGTTTTTGAATTGTGAGATGAGTGCCTTAAGAAAACCCCTGCAATTCAAATCCAGCACCTCTCAACTATGAGGCAGACGTACTCACCACTATTCCACTGTGATGCCAAGCAATTTATTATAGGAAAGAAAAAGGAAATATGGGGAATTATATCTTCAGTATTTATATGAACCCTATTTATTGATTTTTCCATTATTTAAACAAAAAAAGTAAAACTACCGTTCACAGGAGGTCTTTGGTTGATGACAAAGTTCAGTTCATGACACACTGTAGTCTATCACAAACATATGCCAGTGAAGTAGCAAAGTCATAACACACTAAATATTTGTATGAAAAACACTTGTAGGCCATAAAAATAAAACGGTCATATAAAAAAAATGTAAATACAGCAGTAACTGAGCATATTGACCACGTATTCTTACACCACTGTTAATACTAGATCATTGCAAGACGTTCGTAACCTCGAAAACCGTTGTAACTCGTGTATTTCCTCCTATTGTGTATGGTGGCATTTATTTACTCAACTGTAGAAAGTGGATGATTCAATTAGGGGTGGAGTTTGAATGTTCTTTGCATGCTCGCGTGGGATTTCTCCGCATACTTCGGTTTTGTCACACATTCCAAAAACATGCTTTTTAGGTTTATTGAACACTTTGAATTGTCCATAGGTGTGAATGTGAGTGTGAATGCTTGTTTGTCTATATGTGCCCTGTGATTGACTGGCGATCCTGAACGAGGAACTATTGAAAATGGATGGACAGATGGGAAATACTGTTTGCAACTTGGAGGTACCGCTATGTCCATGCAAACAATTTCTTCCATTTGCGGTTTAGAAGTTTATGTACTGAAAGAACCACAGTCCTAGGGGGATTTTTACAGTCGAGGCAGGGGCACGGGAAAGAAAGTGAGTATGGGGAGAGTAAATGTTAGCTGAGGGGGCAGCAGTATGAACTTGATGCCAAAGGGTGAGGGGGGGGGGGGGGGATATTTGAGAGGAAGACGGGGTGATGGGGGCGATTAAAGAACTTGCCAGGGTTTGGGGCAGGGAGGGCGGGGATGCAAAGGGGCTTTGGGGGCATTCATTGGAAGCAGACCAAGGGAGTTCCTGGAAGGACCAAGACATGAATCACGAGTTGTCCTGCTCCAAAGCCAGCCCCTCAAGTTAACGTCTTTTTGTCCTCGTCCACTGAGCAAAGATTCGTAACTGTTAGCGGGTTAGCTAACTATTTGCTCACATCATTTTTATTTTTTTTTTTAAACTAGCAATTATGTGCCGTGGGTGTGTTTCATGTTTGTTTTGGAGCTTTTTGCTCTCCTAGTGGCCAACATGTACAATCATTATGCAGGCAAGTAATTACAGTGTTGAAGCTCAATGGATTGCAGTCATTGCGCCATCTATCACTACAACGCAATACAAAATTTTTACTGTTATCGCCACTTGCATTATGTTTGGAATATTAGCTGTTAGTAATGTCGGTTAATATTAACTTCATTCACATTTTCAGTGTGTTTCAGAGGCTGGAGCAGAGCCTTATTCTCTCCATCTTCACATCTCCCGAGAGCTTCAAGTTTCCTGCAACAGGTGGCTCAAACATTTGCCTTGGCTGCAGCTGAGCCGAGGTTCTGTTTATCGATTCGGGAATGGAGGGGGGAGAAAAAAAGGTGAGGAGAGGAGGCAAAAAGTGAAAGAAAACCATAAATCCAAAGGTTGGAGAGGCACCGTGACAACACTGCTCCACTTTGAGTTGGCTTAATCTGATTTTTAGCATCTTATCCTCTTATTAATATGCGAGATCCCGCACATGATAAAAATAACAACAAAAAACGCTCTTATGGTGTGTCTAGTGTGCTCAAGATGACAGCACACTGCAGGACTTAATGATGTCTGTGGTAGTACTAAGCTTGACCTGTGAGAGGCAGCATGGTGCCGCAGGGCATCCGGACAACTGAAAAATAAAAAGAATAGGAATTAAGATGGAGCTAGGCAAACTATTAGCTTGTGTGGTAAATACAGTATATCGTGGTTGCAGCCTCATCTCCCTGTCATTATTATTGTGGTGAAGGACGAGAGAAAGTTTATACAAACACGAGTTTCAGATCTCCTCGCAATTCGCTTACATATTCGCAGAGTCCGTGGCTCGGCCCGACTCTGTGTTGACCACAAACATAAGGATTTACCATAGTCAGTGACGGGAAGATTACTTTGGAAATATAGTTGGTTACAAGTTACCCTGTTGGGAATGTAATAGTAGTGTCACGATTTCAATTAATTTTTTCAAAGTAATATAACTAATTACATTTGATTGCTTTTCTTAATTTGGAATGAATGCATCAACAGGATCCTTGGATGATTCCTCCAAAAAAGAGGAAAACCATAGTACATTTTGGAATTAACCACATATTTGTTCTTCACACAAATATAAGCTGACAAAAAGCATGATGAAATGTAAATACATAATAAAAAACATTTTTTGCTTTATACAATTTAGACAATATGGCTTCATATGACAAACCAGATAAGTGAGTATTCTATAAAAAAGTCCAAAATGATAAAGATGAGACAAAATGGTGCTCAAGGTCATATTTGGAAAAATATGTTATGTTTCAGACTACGGCAGAATGGCCATTTTCTAACCAGACCGGGAAGGAAAAAAATCACTCCTAACACACCCCGCACCACAGGATAATCGCTAAGGATAATCTTTGTAAAACAGTTGATAATCGAGGACACTTTGATCACAAAGGAGGGGAAATACTCAATTTCGCCTCGATTGTCGCTATGTGTGTCCCCTGCTTTAGCTACACAGAGATATATATAAAAAAAATACTGTATATATAAACATTAGTTTTGGACTAACATCTTTTCTTAGGCGTTGATAAACCCATGAAACATTTTCCAGAGCTGGTGCCAAAATTTCCAAATGAATCTCCTCTCCTGGCCACTTTTTTTTTCCTCCACCCTTCATCTCTCATATCTGGCTCTTTTCTGCTTGGACCCCCTCCTCCTCTTCCTCCTTTCCTCACCTCTTCCATACATGAGCCCCCCACCACCACCCCCACCCCCTCCCACTCCCACCTCCCACTCCCATTTCTTCCCGGCCTTCCATCCATCCCCTCCCCTCGGCACACTCCGGAGAAATATGCATGCTGTGCAAATGAAAATATATTTGTTGTTTTGCTTGGCCATCTTGCCTCCCACTCGGCCGGTGTGATTGAGGCCGAGACCCCGGTCTGCTGGAAGCTGAAAGCCTCTATTAGTCCTTGATCAGTGAGCCGCCTGACAGCAGGGGCAACATGCACTGCATTAGGGCCTGACATGGGATTAAATAAAGACTAATTTATTAGCTGCCATTCCGTAGGAACAAGGCATTAACCGTTTCTGTCACGGTTTAATAAAATATGCTGCGATGAATACATGAAGGGATCGGATTACAGGATAGATTGATCAGCTGTTTTCCTGAAGACGCTGGAAACAGTGACGTAACACATTGGACATAACATAATAGTACATGCAGTGTATGCTGTATGCTTGCCAACCACAAAATTTTTAGGTACAGCTACACAATAAGAGCTGTGTAAAAAAATTCTCCCTTTTTGCATTTTTATTTCACTTTGTCATAATACTAAAATTTACCGTAATTAAAATATTAGAAATATTTCCCAGTATGATGCAGCGCAGTGCTACACTACTGCAAACCTCAATAATAGGAATATTGTTTAATCAATACCCTTCTGACAGTGTCAATCAAAACGTAATCATAATGTTGTGGCCAGTCAGTTTATACAGTATATAAAAAGAAAGCAAATAATTTAAATCAATGGAAACTGTTGCTGACTTTATAAGAACATGAACGACTTTTATGGTACACATACATAGTGTACATAGAAAGTATCTTAAAGAGCTGGAGGAAACTTTATTGTATACATTGCAGTTGTCTACAACCATCCAGTTGTAATTATCTTCAAAGAAATTGCATATTTTATTATTATTATTATTATTATTATAAACTATTGAGAATGACTGTTGTGATTAATTGGTGTGTATGAAAATGCATTTGTAGTTGTCTTTACAAAGATAACTACAAATGCATTTTTTTATACTGAAGATTGTGTATTTGTAATACAGCTCTTGTATTTTGTTAAACAATTTTTAAACATACAGTATTATAAACAATTGGAGGATGCCCTATGGGCTACATAGAGGTTGTCTATGACCATGCATTTCTAGTTATCTTGTAAAAATTTTGTATTTTATATATAGCTTTTGTACTGAATTAAATTGGACTTTTATGCTACATACAGTACCTTAAACAAGTGGATAGTACCCAGCAGTAAAAATAGTACAATACAGTCATTTTTTATAGCTATACCTTTCTGGTTATCTAAGCTTGTCTTCTCTAATACAACTCTTCTGCAGGTGTACACTGAACATAATGATGTGGCTATATTGTATAACAAGCATAGACTTTATGCATTATACTGTATATGAAAAGGGGTTAACCCAACCAAGACTGGTTAATGGAAATTATGTATGGCTTTTGAAACAACACTTCAAGATATTCTGAGGTTAAAAGGTTTGGTGAAGAGGGGGATACAACACCCTCAAAGCTGCTATGAATGCTTGGACCATCTGCTATAGATTTGTGTGGATTCTCAGTGCTTTGTTAATTGTACATACCTCCAAAGCTGTTTTCAGGATGATTTAAATACAGTTAAACATCCCCGCGATGAGCCAAAATGACATCACCCTCTAAAAAGAGATGGCACACAAGGTCAGTAAATTTGCTGCATTAGAAATGTGACACCTATAAGCACTGTTGGGAAGGGTATTTTGGAAACGTAGTTTGTTACAATTACAAGTTGCACTGTTTCAAATGTAATGGTAGTATAATTATTTCAATTCCTTTCTCAAAGTTATGTAACTAATGACATTTGATTTACTTGACTTAATTTTGAATGAATGCCCTGACTGCTATTTAGAACTGTTGGACCAGAATCCGTCCACCTTGACCGAGGGCCCAGTTCCAAAGAAACTGTTGAAGAAACAACAGCAACAGCCCCAAAGCAGGATGCTGCCACCACCATTATTCACTGTTGGTCTGGTCTTTTGGTGAGGAGCACTGTTGGGTCTTGAAAATGTATCGCATTAAACTGTGGCATAGTACAAAATAATTTACATAGTAAAGGCATGGTTGGATGAACTTCAATGCCCTGACTTGAAACCCCCCCCTCCCCCTCAAAAAAATAAAAAGGAATTTCAGATCATGCAAATGGAATGGCAAGATTCCCCCCTAAAAATGTGTATGTGCATGTTCATACAAAAAAAAATAAAAATAAAAAAATCATTTTAATTTAGCACTCTAGATAAACCTCACAAATACAGCATTCCACTGGCCTTCCATTTTCTAAAGCACATGTCCTAATTCGGTCGCCAGTCAATCACAGGGCACTTAGAGACAAACAACCATTCATACTCACGTTCACACCTACAGTAAGGACAATTTAGACTGAGAATACCATTGCAAATACAGAGGGGAACATAGAAAAGCCACATAGAAAGCCCTGAGCTGAGATGCGAACCCGGAACCTCCGGCTGCTAGCGCTAACCACATACTGGATTATTCCACCCTTCCTTGTACCATGTTAGGCTTATTGTTGGACCGAAGTGAATATCCATCCATTTTCTGTACTGCTTATCCTCACTAGGGTCGCGGGTGTGCTGGAGCCTACCCCAGCTATCTTAGGGCGAGAGGCGGGGTACACCCCGAACTGGTCGCTAGCCAATTGCAGGGCACATAGAAACAAACAGCCATTCGCACCTACGGGCAATTTAAAATCTTTACTCAACCTACCACGCATGTTTTTGGGATGTGGGAGGAAACCGGAGTACCTGAAGAAAACCCACACAGGCACAGGGAGAACATGCAAACTCCACGCAGGCGGGGCCGGGATTTGAACCCAGGTCCTCAGAACTGTTAGACAGATGTGCTAACCAGTCCCTGACTGTGGCCCCGCACGAATCATGCCCTCAATCACGCCCTCGAGAAATTCACATTTCAGTTCTTGTAACAAAAAAGGCAAGATGTCACACTACTTTTGCTCATAAAGTGCTAATTTCTACAGTACCGGTACATTATCAGACTGACTCAGATTGACGGAGCAACTTAAATACAGGGTGTGCCAAAAGTCACAATACATCTCCTTTTCTTGTACATTGTTTCAGGTATCATTTGGACAGATTTGGCCATCAGCAACTGAGAGCTTAGGCCACAGGTGTCAAACTGGTGGCCCGGGGGCCAGATCTGACCCGCCACATCATTTTATGTCGCCCGTGAAAGCAAAGCAAAATTGCTAATTGTGTTCTGGTGTAATAACATTGAGATATTTGCAAGCATTTCTTTTTTGTTACCAATCCCCCTTTGAAAAGATATGTAATAGTTGAAAAATATGTTCTTATAGGCTTCTGATTTCAAAACTGGTTATTCATCAATGTGTTGCGTATACTGTATGTAATTATACGAGGTAATCTTTCGTTTATATGGGTTCACAGTTGTAGCGGCACTCCGGGGGAAGTCATAACTACGATGTGGCCCATGACAAAGATGAGTTTGACAACCCTGGCTTAGGTTGAGCACTTTTTCTAAGGAAATCCTTCCCTGGCCCATGGCTTGCCAATTGACATTGGAGCAGCATTGCAAAACCATCGAGCAAGACGTTTTCCTGTCCCCGACTGCAGCTCAGCAGCAGTTTGAGAAACTTTATGGCTACCACGCTGCTCCAACGCGTAGTACAATTTACACGATCCATGGCAAGTTTCTTGAAATAGGATATTTTCTTGACAAATCACGTAGGCAGAACGCCTGCTACTACCATAACTGATGAAAACACTGAACTTCTAGAGCAGGCATTCACGCAAAACCCGAGGACGTCAATCTGGAGGAATGCACTGAACTGAACTGCAGTCAGGGACAGAAAAGAGGCAACAATTTTACAGTAACACTCCAATATCAATTGGATAGCCATCAGCAAGTGAATGAATGATATGCCTATAGAAACTAAGAAAAAGGAATTGTGTAGTGACTTTAGGAACAGATATAGAACATATTGTTTATGTTATTAACAAGACCACTGGGCAATCTAACTCGAGCTGTCCAATTTTCTTTAAATGAGTTACCAAGTATCGGAGTACCACACAATGATTTCTACTTTATAAGTATTTATTAAAACTAAAAACTGCTTCTATTTTCTTCTTCTCCACTACTTCCCCCATTGGGCTGAAGGGCTGCCAGTGACTTTTGCAATAACAGAGCTCATTCTTGGGTCCGGTCCATTTCATAGCATGTAAAGCCAAGATAATAAACACATTGAAAAAATGACTCAATATATTCTTCTAGAGACTTGTAACGCACGGTTCCCGGCTTAATCGGATAGTTGGAATGTACTTAAATGCCATTATTAGGGAAATCGAGAATTTGATGACTAGGAAAAGAAAATGGTTCATAATACCAAATAATAGTGCATATGAATGGCATTCGAAAGCTTGATCCTATGAGAATTTAGTAGTATTTTGAAAGGAAACAAATGTTCGGTAATAAGTAGAAAATCTACATATTTTATTGTTACAAAGAGATTATTTTTCTTCTGAATATATTCTTTGCTAACCTGAACTACTTGTCCTCAAATAATGGCAGAGAGGCATCTCTTTACTCAACTACAGATTCGGGATTGAGGCATTCAAACAAGCATTCACACTCACTCACATTTACACCTAGACATATATTTAGAATAATATTCTTTCATTTGTTATTATTATATTATAATGATATTGTATCCAATTTTGACACATTATGTGCATTGGTAAGTGCTGTTGTTTTGCTTAGCAACAGATTTCAAATGGGCACAGTAGTTAACTCTTTGATGTTTCTGTGTGAACTATACTGTCGTTGAACTGAGGCAATTACAGGTATGAGTTTTTTCTCTCCTGCGGGGAAAGGGAGCTGTCTATTTGTCTATTTGTTTATGATGCACTGCACAGTGAAGGACTGGTCAGTACATCTGCCTCACAGTTCAGAGGACCCGGGTTCAAATCCGGCCTCGCCTGTGTGGAGTTTTCATGTTCTCCCCGTGCCTGCGTGGGTTTTCTCCGGGGACTCCGGTTTCCTCCCACTTCCCAAAAACATGCATGATAGGTTAATGGAGGACTCTCACTTGTCCGTAGATTTCAATGTGAGTGCAAAGATCGCTGGGATAGGCTCCAGCACAACCGTGACCCTAGTGAGGATAAGGGGTACGGAAAATGGATGAAGCACCACATGATTAATTGAGACACTGAGAGTGGAGGATACTACTTGAGGAAATATGATACTTTGAAATTGAAACTAAGACAAAACTAAAATATGTGGTTAAAAATATATATACTGCATTTTTTCAATATTCAGAATCTCTTACTGAAATAATTTCACCTGGAATCTTCTTCAAATTAGAATCTGCAAATATAAATAAAGAATATAAATAAACTGTAACAAACAAATAATAATAAACAACTAATTTAATGATGAATTAGGGAAAACCAGAGCAAGTCAGACGGCATTGCTGTTAATAACTCCTATCTAGTTTGTCTTTGTCTTCTGTCATCATTCAATCCTGTGCACATTTATGAGCATCAAAAATACTTTCAAAAAACTTGGAGTGCAGAAACCGAAGAAGAAAAATTGCATTTTTACCCATTTGTCACGCCTTATTATCACATGTAAGAGGCAGCATGGTGAGGTCTCGAGGTAAGAGCACCCTTCATACTATAGTGAAAATTTTTTCCCTGGAAATGTGAAACACATGTCGCCTCCATATGAAAGCAATAAACAGCTTCTGGCCCCCACGTCCCCAACTCCAGGCATCAGATAATACCAATGATGACTGTCTAAAACACATTTATTCATAGTACTTTCAATCCCCCACCCAAGGTTACACGAGACACACTTTGCCCTTAATAACAATTTAAAACTACAATCATATGTTAGAGAATAAGTTTATGTCCCTACTATCTTATAGTCAGTGTTGTTTCCTTTTCACAGTGCTCTGCTAGCTTCTCCCTTTTACTTTATGATAATGACAATTATTATAATAATATAATGCTTCCTCAAGCATCATGTGTCAGATAGCATTCAAAATGTATTGTTCTGACATAGAACAATAATTATTGGAAGGAACAATGCTGAGACATGACAATAGAAAGTTCTATGTCAGAAACTAATAAAACTGCTTAGTGCTCTGATATTATTCAAAATATAAACTGTTCTTGTTTTGACGTGCAGCAAGAGAAATAATGATTTGATCCCCTGCCGCATATTTGTTCACTTTTAACAGACATTAGAAATCTCTACAATTCAGCCGATTGAGGGTCCAATGAGCGGAGCCATGTACTTTAAAATCTTGGATGAAAACCTGCTTTCCTCAGCACAAACACTGAAGATGGGTCATGGATGGGTCTTCCAACATGACAATGACCCAAATCATATTGCCAGGAGAAACAAAGCAGCAGCTCAAGTAAAACCACATTAAGGTCATAGAGTTGTCTAGCCAGTCTTCAGACCTCAACCCAATAGAAAGTTTATGGAGGCAGCTGAAGCTTGACAATTCTACAGTAAATGCAGTTTGCACTGTTAAAACTGCTCGCAAGATTTAAAAGTAGCCTCACTTCACTAATTCCCCCCTCCCCTCTCTCAAGTCTATGTCCAAATGCCCAAACGTGATTCTCAAACATCCATCCATCCATCCATCCATCCATCTTCTTCCGCTTATCCAGGGTCAGGTCGCGGAGATAGGAGATTAAGCAGGGAAGCCCAGTCTTCCTTCCTTCCTTCTCCACATTTCGTCCAGCTCTTCTGGGGGGATCTCTAAGGCGTTCCCAGGCCAACTGGGAGAAATTCAACAGTCTCTCCAGCGTGTCCTGGGTTGTCCCTGGGGCCCCCTCCCAGTGGGACGTGTCCGGGAGGCATCTTAACCACTTCACCTGGTACCTGGATGACTGAGTTTCACACCCTATCTCTAAGGGAGTGCCCGAACACCCTGCGGAGGAAATTAATTTTGACTGCTTGTGTTCACAATCTTGTTCTTTCGGTCACAAGCCACAGCACCTGACCATAGGTGAGTGTAGGTACATAGATCGACCGGAAAATCGAGAACTCCACCTTTTCGGCTCAGATCCTTCTTCACTATGACAGACCTTTACAGAGTCTGCCACAGTTCCCGCAATGCACTTGAAGCCCAAGGTAACAGGTCACCACAAGGCTGCGGGGGTGTGCCCGCGAGTAAACGGCAAATGATTGACACCTTTTCAGTCATGCCTGCTGTGTCTGATTGGTTGTTTTTCCTCTGGTGTGGTGATATCTTAAAAATCTAATTAGACGTACAAGATGGGGACAGAGAAGGATCACTTTTCCTGATCATTTTACTCATGTACTACTCTCCGGTCATATTGACAGCTCTAACAACTATGACAAAAAGGGATTTATTGATTTTTGAATTGGGAACATCCTCCTGAAGGATTTAGAGAATTTCTGTGAGGAGGCGTGGGCCTAAATCCCACGTGAGCTGTGCGCAAACCCGGTGATCAACTACAATAAAAATCTCATCACTGTACTTGTAAACAAGGATTTCTCCACCAAGTACTAACTTATGTTTTAATTGGGGGATCAAATACTTATTTCACAAACTAAAATGCACAATATTCTATCACTTTTATATTGTGTGTTTTTTATGCATTGATCTTCAGTCTATTATCATAATCATTAAACCATATGAAACATTTCTTTTTAAGAGAGCAAACTTACAAATTCAGCTATTCAGCTATGGAACAGAGGACAGGACCGAAAAATGCACAACTCCACTACAAATGGAGAGTTTCAAAAAAGAGAGGTTTAATATACGGGCAGAGGTCGGTACACAGGCAGGCAATCCAAAAAAGGCAACAGTATCCAAAACGTGAGGCAAAAAGGCAAGGGCGATAATCGGAAAGGGGTCTAGTCTTACTGTGAGTCGGTGACGTGGAAACAAGAAATGCTGGAACGCGACGACAAGGTACAACGAACTGGCGACTAGAAAGAATGAGACACGAGGTTAAATGCAAGGGGTAATTAGGGTGAACGAGGCACAGGTGGTGAAGATGCTCTCAGGAGCAGGTTTGTCGGAGACAGGGGGAAGACAACAAGTGGAACACACACCCATGACAATTTCCCTTACTGTAGGGGTCTAGTCTTACTGTGAGTCGGTGACGTGGAAACAAGAAATGCTGGAACGCGACGACAAGGTACAACGAACTGGCGACTAGAAAGAATGAGACACGAGGTTAAATGCAAGGGGTAATTAGGGTGAACGAGGCACAGGTGGTGAAGATGCTCTCAGGAGCAGGTTTGTCGGAGACAGGGGGAAGACAACAAGTGGAACACACACCCATGACAATTTCCCTTACTGTTGAGCAGCAATGTTGAGACGTGACACGGGAACATATTTAACCCACAGGTACCTTGTATCAGATACTAATTAAACTGCTAATAGTATTGTTACCATTCAAATTCTATAGGGTTCTTGCACTATATATACTATTGAAAGGAACAATTTTGAGTGGTAGAGAAGTTACAAGAAACACTTTGACCTCAAGTACCATGTATCAGATACTATTAAAATGGCAGGTTCTGATACCATTCTAAATCTATAGGGTTTGTTGTTTAACATTTAGCAATAGTTCCCTAAAAACCTCGAGGATGTTTAGTTCTGAGAATTGCAACTGGTAGATGAGTGATGAGCCATAAAATAACACTCAACGTCAGATACCTTGGGTGACTTGTTTGAGTCTCGACGATAATGTTATTGCTTTGATAAAATTCAAACTTCTTGAAAGCTTGAAGAACATTGTTAGAAATCATATATGGAGTTGGTTTGTCAAAATATGATATGAAAAGATACTGGTACGCAAGTTACTGTACAATAGGTAGTTGGACATTGGGTATTTTGGCTTAAGATAATATCAAAATGTAAAGCGTTCTTGTTTTGATATGAAAATATTTCCTTGAACGTTTGGTTCACAAAATTGATAGTGGTAGAGATGTGGCAAGGACCATTTACTAATATGTAGCTAGACTTCAGGTACTTTGACTGCCTTCTATCCATTACTAAAATGCATAGCGTTCTTGTTTTGATACAAATCTAATTACTTCTACGGTGTCAATACACAGCTCTTGTTTTGAGATACAGTAGAACAATCATCATCACGTTGAATGAAATACTATAAAATGTGTATGCTCCTCACTTGTCCTTAAACATTTACAAGGAAATCAAGCTCTGAAACTGGAAAAAAATATACCTCGGCCATCTTCTCTGTACTTCAATTGTTTAGCTGAGACAACAAAAACCATCCAAACCAATGCAGTGTCTGCAGAACATGTCCTCAAACGACACTGACTGCCGAAAGCCTTGAGGGTCTTAACTACCCCACATTATCTGGCTGGCACCCTGCGGCATTGTCACAGCTTAAAGAGATCATAACTCTTACAACAAAGAAATTGCACACTACATTCTTACTTGTACTTTTCAGCAGAGGAAGACGCTGGATAATAACTTCAATGGTAGAAAATAAATGAAAGAAGACCAAGCAGCCTGACAGGAAGCATGATCATCAGCAGCATTTGTGGTCTAATTACAGAATGCCAAAGTCTACTGATGTTTTTGTACACTGGCGTGATTCTATAAAACGACCAGCCACTACATGGTGTGTGCATTTGCTTTTGTCGCCATTCGTCATGGCTGTAAGCCATTCTTTGTCTATACCTTCAGGACCCTTCCACACACGATTGAACTTGAAACTAAATGTGGTTGGAGTCTTCCAGCAGTTCAAAGTGCTTCGGGTTTGCAGCTGCTGGATGATAGTATTTTGGATAGAATTAGTTATCGTCTGTATGAAAGATTGTATCTTGTGCCCCAGAAGGCCTGTTGAATCACTTCGTAAACCGTCACTAAACACAGTACTGCTGTTTGTTTGGATAGAAAACAATCAAGAGTTAAGACACAGGAAATAGACTCCTCAATTTCCTTATCTCTGATTCTGCTTGGTAAGTGTCCAATATCCCTGCACTGTTTATGTGTCCTATTGGAAAGTGTGTTCGAGAACTCCATGTTCTCCTGCCCAGTCTCTGCAATATTCATATTTTCTGAACTAGCCACGTTGAAGGATCAAGTATTGCCAATTGGTGAAAGGGGAATGCTTTTTTTTAGCTTTACAGATTATTAACATGCAAGGGTTCCCTGTTCCCTATTCCCTGCGATTGGCTGGCCACCAGTTCAGGGTGTACACCGCCTCTCGCCCAGAGTCAGGTGGGATAAGCTCCAGCACGCCCGCGACTCTAGTGAGGATAATGGATGGATGGATGGGTGTCTATTCTTGTAATACCAATTTCTACCAGGGGAGTCACTTTAACACAACAAAGCCCAGGAAACCATACAGAACACAGAATAAAAATCATTGCCCAAATATTGATGGGAGATTTTATTATGGTCCAATGAAACCAAGGTTGAACATTTTGGCCATAATTCCAAAAGGTATGTTAGGCACAAACACAACACTGGTCTTCACCAAAAGAACACCGCATCTACTGAGAGACAAGAGTGGAAGGAATTATGAGCAGTTTAAAAAGTCAGTCATTGAAAGCACAAATTGAAAAAAAAAACATTGGGCTTCTGCTCGAATAAATAAATAAATAAATAAATATCCATCCAACCACACTTCTTATCCTAAATAAGATAAATAAGAAATAAAAATAAATAATAAAAGATAAATAAATAAAAAGTTAAATAAAAAAGTCATTTGAGTTGTACAGTTTATAGGTCATATTATTGGAAAAGGTTTTAAAATGATACACAGTGGACCCTGATATTAACAGGGGATAGGGACCGGGACAGACCGTGAATAGAAAATGTGCGGATAATTGACGGCCAGTATATTGCATTGACAAAAAAACAAATAAACAATTCTTGATTAAGTGGGTATAAACCGCCAATAAGTGTTTTCAGGATCGGTTACCCCTCAAAAAAATGTACTGCACCGTCCACATTTTCCTTACTTTGACTTTAAAACTCTCCTCCATGATAGGCTGAAAAATGGCGGGCAAGGAGGAAGAGAAGGACAGAGTTTTTATTGTGTGGACATGTTGACAAGGAAGGAAATTTTAATTTTTTTTAGCAATTTAAGAATCATGTTAATACAGTCGGGGACCTGGCAGTCCTGGGCTGCTCTCGAGTGGACCCCTGGGCCTGATCCCGCCCGTCTATTGATTGGGTGCGGTCCTCAGCCGCTGCGGTGCGGCCACAGCAATTACAGGACACTTCTGTCAGTCTTTGTGCATGTAAAACGGTATCAATTTACTTGCATGTATCCGCCGGCACAAACCCCTAGGACTCTTTCACTGGGTGTGGGGTCACGCACTTACTGCAACAAATAACTCATGCAAATCGCTTTCGATCCCCTCACTTATACTCTCGTCCTGTAGACTTTTATAATTCACATAATTAATGCCACCACACTTCAGTTGCACAGTCGGGTTCACGACCCTTGTCCTGCATGCTTCTTTTCCTGTCCTTGTCCTGTTCTATCTTGTCCTGTCCTTCCCTCACAGGGTGTAGCACTACAGCCCCATGCAACACTCATATTTAATGTTTCATTGATGTAGATAATGTAATGATTTACTTCTCTCATCCTGTTTACAATTAGCGCTTTGTCTTTTGTCTTTGTTTCTCTCTCCCTTCTAGAAACTTTGTTCCGTTCGACTGATCATGTCTGATTCTCAATAAACCTCAATTATAATACCACAGCGGAAGCTTAAAAACTCCACTGTGACACAGTAAAACTGTTCCGGCATGAAAGGGATACAGATTTTCCATTCTGCTTGACCTAACAGCCGAACAGGACAACAAAAAAAAAAATAAAAAAAGTTAATTCAGTCTTTATGATTAACACCCTTAAACTGGTAGGAGGTACCCAGAATCAAAATAACACTTTTTTATAGGAACCCCTTACACGCTCCAACCTGGAAGAACGACTGAAACCTGCCTCTAGCCCAATTTTGACACTTCTGATGCAATATACAATGGAGATTTTAAGTCATGTCAGATGTCATGCAGTGCGCAGGGAGTAACATAACGTTCAGGGAGAGGCAGTTCTTAACTGTTTCTCGGACTCTGGACAGAATTTCATGTAAACTTGAGATGCAATATGGTATCAGATCCAGTCTTTTATCTCAGAACGTGATTTTTAACACACATGAACTGTCGTTTTTACCTGAGAAAACACTGGAGCGTTTTGCTCTGGTTGATGCAAGGACACTTGGTCCTCACTTTGAAAGATTTTAAATGACATCAGGTACAATGAAGATTCACAAAAACACACTGTTTTAGTTCTACTGGTTCTCAGTGCCGTCTTTGATACAGTCGATCATAACATTTTATTCAACGAACTCCGAAACCTGGCCGGCCTCTCAGGTACTGTTTTTAACTGGCTCAGCTCTTATCTCACAGATCGAAGTTTCTTTGTAGGTATGGATAGATCTTCCTCCAGCGCACATGAAATTGAGTGGGGGTGCCCCCAAAGGTAAATTTTAGGTCCAATTCTTTTTAATCTATACATGCTTCTCCTTGGGGATGTCATCAGGTGACATAGCATCAGCTTCTACAGTTACACAGATGACACACAGCTGTGCATAGCCGTATCTCCTGATGACACAGGGCCAATTGATACCCTTCTTAACTATATTTTGGATATTAAGTCATGGATGGCAGTGAATTTTCCTACACCTCAACCAGGTCAGAAGTCCTCCCTGGTCTACCACGGTCGTGGTGGTCTCTGTGGTGGCACCCTCTGTGGTAGCGGGATGTGACACCTCTCATTGTTGATGGCTCCCATCGGTTGTGTTTTCTTGGCCAAGATCCTCAGTGTTTTGCCATATCTCGATACTATTGAGTCAATAGGTGCTGTCTTTGTGTGTACTTGCGGGTGTATGTGTTCATCTGGGCATGTTTGCATTCTATGTAGGGATGGGCGGGGTGGGGTTTTGTGTATTTTCGGCTATTTTATCAGTTTTTATCTCTGAGAAGGACTTTGGGTTGCATTTTTCATGAATGAAGTGCTATAATAAATACAATTTGACTGTTTGATGGATGGATGGATGGATGGATGGATGGATGGATGGATGGATGGATGGATGGATTGATTGATTGATTGATTGGTTGGTTGATTGGTTGGTTGATTGATTGATTAATTGATTGAATATAAATGATCGGTGAAAGCCTATTTAAATATTAATTTGCACGTTTGCCTCAGTCAGGAGATCCCAATTCAAATCTCCGTAGGAGTTTGCATCTTCTCCTTGTGCTTGTTTTTTTTTCTTTTTCTGGGTACTCCAGTTTCAGCTCCAAAACACGTTTCTTCGGTTAACTGAAGACTCTAAATTGTCTATAGGCGCAAGTGTGAATGTTTGTTTGCCTTTATGCGTCCTACAATTTTCTGGCGACCCGTCCAGAGTGCACCCCACATTTCGTCCAAAGTCAGCTGGGATCAGATCCAGCTAATCTGTGACTATAATGAGGACAAGTGCAATGCAAAACGAATGGATGGATGGATGGATAAATGAAAACTGAGCTTGCACAGTTGAACTCGCAGTAGTAGAGTCTTGGTCTGGCCTAGCCTAGATTTAGTGGGTGCAGATGCTAGGTGACTATCCATCCATCCATTATCTGAGCCGCTTCTCCTTACTAGGGTCACGGGCACGCTGGAGCCTATCCCAGCTATCATCGGGCAGGAGACGGGGTACACCCTGAACTGGTTGCCAGCCAATCGCAGGGCACATATAAACAAACAAACAACCATTCGTAACCACATTCACACCTATGGACAATTTAGAGTCGTCAATTAACCTACCATGCATGTTTTGGGGATGCGGGAGGAAACCTGAGTGTCCGGAGAAAACCCACACAGGCACGAGCAGAACATGCAAACTCCACACAGGCGGGGAGAACCCCGGTCCTCAGAACTGTGAGGCAGACGCTCTAACCAGTCGTCCAACGTGCCGACAGGTGACTATGTTAATGGCAATTTAACATGAAGTCTTTAACATGAATATTATGGGCTATCGTAAGTCATGAAGGATATTGGGAGGCATCTGAAAAATAATAGGAGAAAAAAAAATGTATGCCTTTACTTGCCGTTATGACAAGATTGGCCTTCAAATAAGGCCTCCAATGGATGCAAACCCTGAAATAGCTGCTGTGTGAATCGATCCCTTCATTGTGATAGCTTGTCTGACAAAGTGGTAATTCTTTGCAGCTACATTTCATTTTGAGATTGTGATTAGATGGTTATAAATGTAAACGGATAGGCCACCAGTGAATTATGATGTAAACAGTCTGTGACACATAAGACATCCTATGTGCTGCAGTATTTCCTAGCAGACGTTTTGGCAAAAACAGTGGCAAAAAGTTGGCAGATGCCAAAAAAAGTTATCATTAGAGCTAGCATAGTGCTTCATCTCATACTTGTTTCATATATGTGACAACAGTCCTTGGAGATCGAAAGGAATGTGATTCTGTTTGAACACAAGCAAAGCTTACAAGGTGCTTGATGGATGAATCACACTAACTTTTCACAGCTTTGTTTATGCACTCTATCATGCTGCGTTCTCTCCGTGTTGCGACTAGGACTGTTGTTGTGCAGTGGGGGAACTCCATTCCTTTTGCTCTCAAGGTTGACGCGCCGCTGAATATTTGACAAAGGATTTCACAGGATTACACTCAGGCTTGTTCACTTGCCAGGAATATGAAGCAACGATCTTCCCGCCATGTGCTTTGGAGTCCAGACTGCTCAAGGGCATGTAGGATTTCAACTGTGTTGCAATATTAACTACCATTTACATAACAATATTCATGAATATATTCCATCTCAATAATGTAATGAGTGAGGGCATCTTACAAAGACATGCTGTTATTCTAGATCAGCGTTTACCAAAACTAAAATTCCATACACAAAAAGGTACTGTACCAAAAAGTCCTGTTTGATATGTATGTCATATACAGTTCTCTTTTTTTTAATCATTAGTTTAAAGTCTATATTCCTCAACTGTAGGTCATTGAGAGGAACTAAATTCTAAATCAAATATTATATTACTTTAAATTGTATTATCCATCCATCTAGAGACCCTTTCCCAAAAATTTTAATATCACGGAAAAATTTATTTATTTCCCTAATTCAATCAAAAAACTAAACTTTCATAAATTATGAAAGCTTCCAGCTCATAAAACCCATGAAATCAGGAATTAAAAAAATTGAATACTGTGAAGAAATCAGCCCAGATTTTGCAGGCCATAAATGTTTTCAACTGAGTGTCACACACTAATCATCTACCAAACTCAAAGCACCTGCACAGGTTTCGCCAGGTGTCATTAAATTGCTTCAGTTTGGTTCAATTGTCTCAGTTGGTTTCAATATGGGGACGACTGCAGACTTGACAACTGGCCAGATGGCAATCATTGATACCCTCCGTCGGATGGGAAAGCCACAAAAGTTCACAGAGTGCTGTGTCCAAGCATATCAATGGAAAGACAAAATGTGGCAGTAGAAGATGCACCAGCAAAAGAGATGACCGAGGGCTTCAGCGGATTATCAGAGTGCAATGAGGCGGGAGTCACAGCTTCAAAAACCAGCACATTCAGACGCATCCGGGAGATGGGCTACAACTGTCAGGTTACTCGGGTCAAGCTACTTCTGTGGCTGAGCCAACGTAGGAAGCGTCTCAACTGGGCCAACGAGAAGAAGGACTGGAATGTTGGCCAATGGTCCATGGTCCTCTTTTCCGGTGAAAGGAAAGTATGCCTTTCATCCAGGAATCAAGGTCTGAGGATTCGGCAGAAGACGGGTGAAGAACAGAACCCAAGCTGGTTGAGGTCCAGTGTGAAATACCCACATCCAGTCATGATTTGGGGTGCAATGTCCAGTGCAGATGTTGGTAAACTCTGCTTTCTTGAATCCAAGGTCAGTCTACCAGAATGTTTTAGAGGACTTGATGATTCCTTCTGCTGAGGATCTGTATGGAGATGCAGATTTCATCTTCCAGCAGGACCTGGCCCCTCCCGATGCCGCCAGAAGCACCAAAACCTGCTTTGATGCCCATGCCATCATAGAGCTTGATTAGCCAGCCAACCCGCCGGATCTGAACCCCACTGAGAATCTATGGGGTATTATCAAGAGGAAAATGAGGGGCACCAGACCTAAAAACAAAGAAGCATCAAGGAAATCTAGGCTTCCATAACTCCCAGGCAATGCCACAGCGCAACCAGGCTGTGATTCAAGCAAAGCAATTCCCAACCAAGTATTGAAGATTAACGTATCATTTAGAAAGTACCATATTTTGATTGATTTAATGTGACCCTAATTTCTTTCTTTTTTTCCCCCTACAAAAACTGAGAAGTAAATGGTGCTTTCTTCACAGTATTCACATTTTTTTTAATTCCTGATTTTGTGGGTTTTATGAGCTGGAACCCCAAATTATGTAAAAATAAACAAATAAACACTTGAAATCGTTTAAATTGTGGGCCCTGGATCTATAATCTATGAAAGTTTGACTTTTTGAATAAAATTATGGAAATAAGTAAACTTTTCCATGATATTCTATTTTTTTGGAAAGGGTTTTTAAGGATATTGCTTATCCTATTAGGATCATAAGTGCGCTGGAGCCTACTGGTTGCCAGCCAGTCGCAGGGCAGATAGACCAAGAATCATTTACGTTTACTGTACAGACTCACCGTTGGACAATTTAATGCCCGTAACATACTGTGCATGTTTTTGGAATGTGGGAGGAAGCCAGAGTACTCAGAAAGAACCCACGCACGGGGAAAACATGCAAACTCCACACAGGAAGCCCAGCGCCCGGACTCGAACGCCCAATCTCAGAACTGTGAGGCATTTGCGCTATATCAAAAAATCCAAAATGCCAAACAATATATTTAATACTAAAATATTATAATCATTTTTATCTATGAGTATTCAAATTCACTGTTTTACAAAACAATTGTTTTCATTGGAATGTCAATTTTTTTTATTTGCATTCCTGAAGAAAATATTTAATAATAATATTTGAATATAGACTTTTTTAGTGGTTGAATGTTACATTTTATAAATTCATTTCTATTTAAAAAGCTGAATTCACTGAAATTCCATGGTCAAGAGCTCACTGAAATTGAATGAGTCTGCATTAAAGCACTTCATGATGCAGGATCCTCTTTATGACAGGTGGTCTAATAAATTTGTTCAGCACTGTACACGAGTGGGACAAAATATTGAAAAAAGCTCTCAGTAGAATGCAGTGCAGTTCTACACAACTATAAACTGCGACCACAATAATCAACATATTGTTAAATGAACACTGCTGTCAATCAAATGTGATGACGTGATACAGAAGAATTAGCGACCACCATACACAAACAAACACGTGTTCTGTTTTCTAGAAGTGCCTGAATCTTAACAGATACAAACAACAAGTGAGACGCATCTTCTCTAAGTCATCTTAGCACTGAGCCAACCCGGTTATCAAAGACAAAGAGGGAAATTGGCCTGGCCTGCTGCACTCACACACACACAGACACACACACACACAGACAGGCAAACACATCTAATGAGTCACAGCTGCAATGAATGCTTGCGTGATACGGACAACAATTAATGTGGACTTGATGCAAAACATGTTGACCTACTAAAACAAAGCGAGGATGAGGAAGAGATGCGAGGAGGAAGGGATAAGAAGAAGAAAGGCCGCAAGTGACGTCCAGTTAGAGAGAAGCACAGGATTGCATGGCCACTGACCATCATGTGACTCAATGTCTACCTGAACCTGCATTTATTTCAAACAGCGTGGGCTATCTGTACTATGACGAGACCTTGATGGAGCGAACATGGGAAAGGAAGACACAAGTGGGAGTGCGATGACGACAGCTGTGGCACGACATCATCCGACTCTGTCCTTTGTTATTGTTACAACAAAGCAATCCCTATTGCCGTAAAATTGCATTACACGCCTAAACGGCCCAACATCACTTGTTCTAAGCTTGGATGAGAAAAGACCTGAGTTGTCAAGGTTACAACTGGCTTCAGTTAGTGGTATGTAATAAAACGTGAATCAGGACAATTTGTCCACACTTTAGGCCCATCAGACGGTTATGTTGGACTCTCGTGGAGTGAGGCCTGGGTCCAAAGGGCCGAATGTTCGATAACAAGAAGTGACATGGGGCCGTGGCCATCTCTTGGCTGTTCATTGCTTGAAGGAAGAAGTGAATGGTTAGATTGGACAGTACTCTTTTATCCAGCGGCGTAGCTAGTCATTTGGGGGCAAAAAGGCAAACCCAGTCATGGGGCACACCACATCCTTGTCCTGCACTGACAAAAGTTTTATTTTCACCACAACACGAGGTCTCTTGAAATCTGTTACACTTATCTGACAGCTTAAGTTACTAGCTACAGAACTGATGACTTCCCCTTGCCCCTGTCCAGTGAATAATATTTATCACCAAAGATTCTGAATAGTGTCTAACATCAACTAAAGTGTGAATTTGAGAAAATATTCTGAGCTAAAAAAAATTCTTTTTTGAGCATTACAAGACATAACAACAACATAACATCATGCTTTTAATGTAATAAAATAAGAACAATGATCAACTTTAATTTAGTTTACCATTTTGACCGCTTTAAAGAGGATGTTTGCAATAGCAGTAATGTAATGACAAATATCTGTGAAAAAAAACCCAGCCGTTTCTTTTTTCTCTCAAGATGGGGCGGGGCCATAAGCGGCTAATTTTTACAGTGTTTACTTACACCTGCTTTTACCATTTTTCCTCATTTAGAAGCCGGGCGCGTACAGTAGGCTAAATGATTATTTGATCAACTCCTGAATTTGTAAGCTTGCTCACTAATTATTCTCTCTAGTTATTAAGGTTGTTTAAATGCATAAAAGCACAATGTAAAAGTTACAGAATGCATATTTAGTAAAATACTGTAAATATTTGATCCTCAAGCAATAGAGGAGTTTGTGTGGAGAAACCCTTGATGGCAAGCACAGCGATGGGATGTTTCTTGTAGCTGGTCACCAGGTTTGTGAACAGCACAGCAGGGATTTTGGCCCACTCCTCTGGACCAAAACTCTCTAAATCCTTCAAGTTTCTTGGCTGTCGCTGGGAAACTCGATGCTTCAGCTCCCTCAACAGGTTTTGCATTGGGGTTGAGGTCTATAAACTGACGGGGCTTACTCTGTTTTTCCTAGTCTTGCCTTTTTTCTTTTTTTTCTTTTTTGGGGGGGGGGGGGGGAATCATTGTCATGCTGGATGACACCTCCACATCCCATCTTAAAAGTTCTTGCTGAAGAAAGGAGGTTATCATCCAAGATTTGACAGTACGTGGCTCTGTTCATTGGCCACTCAATGCGGTGAAGTCACCCTGGCCTGTACCCTTTGCAGAAAAACATTTCCAAAACCAAATCTTTTCCACTT
Source organism: Phyllopteryx taeniolatus (assembly GCF_024500385.1). Lineage (NCBI taxonomy): Eukaryota > Metazoa > Chordata > Actinopteri > Syngnathiformes > Syngnathidae > Phyllopteryx > Phyllopteryx taeniolatus. Next base: position 13,378,412 of record NC_084516.1, on the reverse strand, counting down.
GCATGCTTCACAGTGTGGATGGTGTTCTTTGAATTATACTCTTTTGTTTCATCCCCCAAACACTGGGTTGAGTTGATGCTAAACAGCTCAACTTTGGTTTAATCTGACCACAGCACTTTCTCCCAAATGTTCTTTGGGTCATTTAGAAGTGTGGTGGCAAACTTAAGGTGACTTCTTGAGCAAAGAGATGTTTTGGGCAGTTTCAGTCCATTACGGGGTAGTATATTACCAACTGTTTTCTTGGTGACTGAGGCCCCAGTTGCCTTCAGATCTCTAAAAAATGTCCTGCGGTGTATTTCTGCTCCCTTACCTTTATCATGGTTATCCTCCCAAGGGAGGTTTTGCATGGATCTCCAAATTGAGGGAAATTAATGGTCAATTGGTTTCTTCCACTTTTTAATAATAGCACCAATAATTGTCACTTTCTCACCAAGCCCTTTGCTGATGGTTTTGAAACCAATTCCAACCGTGTTCAGCTCTCCAATCTTGTTCCTGACATATTTTGGCAGCTCTATAGTCTAGCCTATGGTCGTAGAGAGACTAGAAAGTAAAAAAATGCTTCAGAGAACAGGTGTGTTTTATCCACATGATACCTTAATAACAGGAGCATTGGTAATTGGTTGATTGTGCACACCTGCGTACCACATGGGCACCAACCAATCTCTGGGAGCCACAATTCTGGCTTAGTTCTATGGGATCAAATACCTTTTTTTAACTGTCATCCTCTGTGTTTTAGACTGATTGTCTATTTCCAGAATCACTAAACAACCATAAAGGTTAGAGACTATTTCATTTCTTTGTAAGTAGGCAAACAAATTATGCCCCCACGGTATATGTGTGTACCATGTGTTTATTAAGGGCAAGGCATTTCTTAGTGGGGAATGGGCAATACATTATTTGTAAAAATGCATAGAACATTATGAAATATTATCATATTTCCTAAAATAGGGGCCCTATTATAGTAGTTGTTTCTCAATTAGTTGCCTCTCTAATTGTCCAATCTACCCAAATAGAAGCCTCCCTTTCTACTATTGGTGTCTATTGTGGGTAAGGCATTTAATCGAGAAGAACTTCCATCCATCCATCCATAATCTTCTACCATTATCCTTATCCGGGTTTGGGTCGCGAGGGCAGCAGCTTTAGCAGGGAAGCCCAAACTTCCCTCTCCCAACCACAGGGTGGCTCTCATCCATCCCTGTGGCCCTGCCACTGAGGAGTTTTCTAACCACTGCTACCACAGCCCAAGCTGAGGCGAGCCAAACGATATCAAGTTGGAACTTCTCGACCTCGCACACCAGCTCAGGCTCTTTCCCTGCCCGAGAGGTGACATTCTATGTCTCTAGAGCCAGCTTCTGTAGCCGGCTATCGGTCGCCACCCAGCTCTCTACGCACCTAACCCTCTTGGCCCCTCCCAAAGGTGGTGAGCCTGTGGGCAGGGGAAAGCTTCATTTGTACAAATGCTTAAAAAAAAAAAAAAAAATACTAATAATAAATATGTATATATATATATATATATATATATATATATATATATATATAATATGACCATATTTCCTCAAATAGTGGACCCTCCTCCATGTCTCAATGAGTTAAGTTGTTTGGTCACTCCAAAAATTAAAGCGAGCCTCCCTTTTCTACACATCCATTAGGGAAAATACATTTATGAGGGGGCAGAACTTAATTTTTACTAATGCTTTGTTTTTTTGTGTGTGGCCCTGACTCTCAATTACAGTGGTGAATTTAGATTTTTTTGAGCTTTTCAAGATATGAGCTTTCATTCTGACAGTTTTTTGCTTTGACTTGCACGCTCAAACTTGAGATACGAGTACTCTATGGTGGTATAAATTAATCTCAACTCAATTCACAATAGCAACACTTTGGTAAATAGTAAACAATTCTTCAAAAAAGAGGCTTCAAGCCTCCAGTAGAATGTTACTGTCAAACTGAACATAAGACAAAGAGAATTACACTTTCAGTCTGCTAGCTTAATTTCTAATGCTAATTAGCCTCTATGTTGCGGTGCTTTAACTCTTTAGGGAACGGATTGAAAACAAATGGAGGAGAAACATGTACACTGACAATATTCATATACGGTATCCTTCATCCTTTGCATAGAACGATTAATATTAGCGCCATACTGATGAGCTGAGAGCAGTTGAGGCATTACTATGAATCCCACTTGACTTCCAGGCAGGATATGCCCCACTGCAATATGAGTGGCCGCTGCATCGAGGCAGGACGGCATGCAGCAGCCAGTCATATTGCAGCTGGGTTTGTCCTGCCTAGAACTCGTGTGGGATTCATATTCATACGCATTTGGAGGAGCAAAAGAGGAAGAGTGTATTCAGCAGCTGTTTTGGAGGCATGTTGGTCGACGTCGTCTCAAATCACTCTTGACACAATACATGCGGTCTGGAATATCCTCTCTGGACACAGTGTTGTTCTGAAGCGCCGCACCGCTCAGATGATCAGTGTCAACTACATAATATCTTACACTGATTGAAACCAGACAAACCAAGCCAGAACTGTAGACTTTGTATTTGTCTGTGCGTATGTGAGAAAGTGCGTGCATGTGAACTTGTGGCATTGACTCCTCTGAACCAAAGAATGACACTCTTATGCCAATTAAATCAGCCCTCATTGAAGCAACTGTTGGTGTCACGCCCGAACACAGAAAGAGGGCAATGGGTTAATAGCATAATCACAATGCACAATGTCCAGAAGCGTGTTGCTACCACACCAGGAAAATAAAATAAAAAGAAATTCAGTATCACGTTACAACGTGATAAGTCTCACGTTTTATCATGGTAAATTTCAGAGCTTAACCTCCTTTGCCTCATACAGTCCAATAGAGACCAAACAAAGTCTGACAAGTGTAAGCGGGTTGCTGGCTGACAATGAGCAGGTGTCCAAGGGCCACGATTCTGGGGAGAGAAGGGAAAGCAACAGACAGACAAATGAGAAACAAGTGACAGAGAACGTGTATCAAGGAGAAGATGTCTGTCTTTTTTCTGTCTGCACATCAAGTAATGAAAGGGAAACACTTCTGCAAACAATCTTTTTATCCCCTCGTCAGGAAGATGATGGATGGATGGATGGATGGATGATAGACAGACGGACCAATGAATGAATGGACCGATAAACAGATGGAGGGACATACTGTACGTACAGACGGATGGACAGATGGACAAGCGGGCAGATGGACGACAGACGGACATGGATGGATAGATAGATGGATGGATGGATGGATGGATGGATAGATAGATAGATAGATAGATAGATAGATAGATAGATAGATAGATAGATAGATAGATAGATAGATAGATAGATAGATAGATAGATAGATAGATAGATAGATAGATAGATAGATAGATAGATAGAAAAAAAGCGAGCACTCTTAAAGACAGTAAAAAAGGATAAATTCTATTTTCACTCATGGAGGCAGCACATCATCACCAAGCCACCCAAGTACACTTGTCATTTAGTGTAGCAGATCCATGCATGCAGCACATGCAACCTGTGTTTCACCTGTCACCTTCCTCCCTATCCCGCAAAAAGATGGCACACCAGTCGAGTTGGCATTTTCTATGTGTGTAAAAGCAACAACAAACAATGCAATAATCACCTCGGCGTGAGAACTTAAAGAGGTGAAAGCTGCAGCAGCTGCTCTGAACACACGCACGCAAGCACGCACGGATACGGACAGACGCACACACGTGAAGGCAAGCACATAAATACATACAAACGCATTTATTATGGTGCTTTACGGGCACACGCTTTCAGATGTAGCCACACACCTATACGTGTGCTCATAAATGTTTTGGGTCGCAGCCCGGAGAGGCGGACACTTCTTAGGGGCTGTGGAGGGTAAACAGAGCTATAAAATCAATTACAAGGCACCTGTGAATTTTTGCTTTTTTTTTTTTTAAGCACTTAAACATTATATGAGCAGGTAACTTTGTTAGGACTTAACGAAAAATGTTTACAGATATTTCATTAGTCCCTGACTTTACACCCTGGACTGGTCACCAGTCAATCAAAGGGAACATATAGACAAACAACCATTCACACTCACATTCAAACCTATGGACAATCTAGTCATCCTTAATTAGGCTAACATGCTTTTTGGAATGTGGAAGGAAGCTGTATTATTCAGAGAAAACGCACGCAAGCATGGGAAGGACATACAAACTCCACACAGATTGCATTTAAAATAAATAGCACATTTTCTAGGTTATTTACTTTGTACTACGAACTCACACTGTTGTAACACATGCAGAATGTGGCTTGGCATTGTCTTGCTGAAATAAGCAGGGACGTCCTTGGAAAAGACATTGCTTGGATGGCAGCATATGTTGCTCCAAAACCTGGATGTACATTTCAGCATTAATGGTGCCTTTACAGATGTGCAAGTTACCCTTGCCGTTGACACTAAAACACCCCGATGCCATCACAGATGCTGGCCTTTGAATTTTGTGCTGATAACAATCTAGATTGTCCTTTCCCTCTGAGACATAGAGCACACGACGTCCATGATTTCCCAAAACAATGTGAAATGTGGACTCATCACCAGAACACTTCCACTTTGCGTGACTCTATCTCAGATGAGCTCGGGCCCAGAGATCTCTGGGTGTTGTTGAAATGTGGCTTTTGCTTTGCATGGTAGAGTTTTAACTTGCATTTGTAGATGTAGTGACAAACTGGGTTTACATACAGTGGTTTTCTGAAGTGTTGCTGACCCATGTGGCAATATCCTTTACACAATGATGCCCATGACTTAGGCGAAGAGGTGTTGCTCTTTTGGTTAGCAATGAAGTACAAATAGACTTATCAGTTAATACTCTTTAATGTTTATGTGTGAACAATCTATGAATCGAGGTACAGTAATTCCAGTTATACCTGTTTTTCCTTAATGGGAAGGAGGTGTTTATTGAGGGAGGCATTTACAACGTAGTTGTCTTTGGGGGATGGTGTACCCTGCGACTAATTGGGACACAGCATTTATTGATTGACGGATGGCCAAGTTATCAAATGTCAAAACAAAAAAATCTTCCTTGGTGGAGGTAATAAAAACATGTTGTGTTCCATTGGGCTCCACTGTACTGGGTAAGAAAATTACTTGACATCCATAATTTTGTGTTGAAAATAGTCTGGCTTCTACAGATGGTATATTTCTCCTTTTCATCACTGAAAAGATTGATTTGGCTTGCAGATACACACACACACACACACACACACACACACACACAGAAGCCCAGGTCATTGCACTTTACTACAGTATCCTCAGACTGTGGTTGAAGGAATAATGTTCACACTGGCAAAGAAAAGCCGCAGTGTCGATCCAAAGAATGAGCCGTAATAACAGAATTCCTAACACAAAGAACAATCGAACCCACAGGAGAGTGCAAGGTGTAGCCACAAGACAACCACATAAAAAAATAACATCTTCAGAGAGTAGAAGCCTATGTATTTTAATGCAAAGTAGCAATATTTAAAAGCCACTTTATAAATATCTGCTTTCTGTCTGTCTGCAGAGCCAATACTAATACACCTTTCGGAGCAGCTGGACAATGTTATTCCATCTGGAAATCCAGCATTTGTATCATTACATGTCGAGCAAGCAGAAATAATCCCCCCTAAAAAGCCAAACCGCACGCACAAGGAATTTCATGTATGTTTGGGTTCGTTTGGTTCCAGGAGAAGAAGAGAACCCTAAAACAGGTGCTGGAAGCAGGTCGGAAACTTCTTCCTTCTGTCACATTCTCATCCTTCCATCTCCTACATGGCAACCCAAGGGGGTTTACTGAGGGTTAGCTGGTGTATCATACTGAAGAACCGGACTAGATTTGTCTAGGAGAACCAAATGGACCACTTGGCCTCGCTCCTCGATATCTGCTGCATCTGAAAACTGAACTATTTCTTTGTGAAATTAAACCTATCAATTTTGATTGCCACAATGCCAGATCAGTCCATCAGTGGGTGAGATTCTTTTCGCTGCCCTAGCAGTATATAAAAAAAATAATGTTCTACAGACTTAAGCAATGTCAAAAGCAATGGCATCCAACACAAGGCGTTTCCGTACCTGAAGTTAAAGTTCTGCTTAGTACATCAGTGCTTGAGTTTCTTTTCGGTGGCCTATAGCAGTCGAAGATTTCCCCCAATATTCTTCAATGTTCCAGATTTTAATTGTTCTGTGTCAAAGCAAAAAGATAACTGTTTTTTTTTTTTTTAGCTGTATCCAACTCAACAAGGGTTTTAGTAGCTGAAGTCAAAAATTAGTTCAGCTCATCAGTGGTTGAGTTTCTTTCCAGCGCTCTAGCAGAAACCATTTTGACACAGGGTTATTCAGCCTTTCAGATATCATTGTTTTGTGTCACGGCAAGAATTTTAGTGGAATGATAACCAAAAGCCCTGCGCCAAGCGGCCGACCAATCCACGGTGTACCCTGCTTCTCGCCCAAAGTCAGCTGGGATAGGCTCTAGCTCACCCGGGATCCTAGCGAGGATAAGCGGCATAGAAAATGGATGGATGAAAACCAACACTTAAGGTTAAAGTTCTGATCAGATCAGAGTTTCTTTTTGGTGTTCTCACTGCAGGTCAATTCCAATTTTTTTCCCGTCAATGTGAACAGTACAATTCCATCTCCAAACTGTTCTCAAAAAGTTGTAACTGTCCAAAATATTAGCCTCTGAGCTCCAGTGAAAGTACCTCGGAATATTTCAGCATACCAAGAGATTTTGGACACTCAAACAGTTTGGGGATGACCTCTTCCTGTTCCAACATGTCTGTGCACCAGTGCACAAAACAAGGTCCATTAAGACACGGATGATAGAATTTGGTATAAATTAACTTGACTTGCCTGCACAGAGTCCGGCCCTCAACCCAACACCTTTGGGTTGATTTTGAGTGAACGGTGAGCCAGGCAACATCAGTCTGTGACTCATAAATATGCTCTTGAAAGAATGGGCAAAAACTCCTATTAGCTCACTCCTAAACCTTGTTGAAAGCCTTCCTACAAGAGTTGAAGCTGTTATAGAGCCAAAGGGTAGATCAACATCATATTAAACGATATGAATTTAGAATGGGATATCACTTAAAATCATATGTGAGTCAAAGGCAGGTGAGTGAATACTTTTGGCAATATCTTGTATGTGTCTGATGCGATTGCAGTTGGGATGCTCATCCGACCTATACACCGCCAAAAGACCAAAAAAAAAATCAAAATTGTTTGACAAAACAAACACAAAAGCAACGGTGGATGAAAGAGTAGGAAACAGTCAGTGGTGAAAAGAAGATGCTTTAGAACTCATAAATACAGTATATAGGAGGACCGGTCAGTAGAAGCACAAACCCCTTGAAATCGCCACAAATGCGCCATGAGACTTCCACACAGGACCATATTTACTTCCGTGAACATGCCGCCTCGTGTTTGTGCGCATGCGCAACGTGACTTTGTGTTTTGTGTGTGAAATTACGGACTCATTCAGCCCACATTACAAGTCGTATTTGTTTTTGTAATGTGAACCACTACCTAAAAATATTGGATTCAACAAAAAATCTGAATTGGGCATCATGCCCTGCAGTGTGAACGTAGCCAAATTCTACCCAATGTTCTTTTGACCTTCTACGTCAAAGACTTGAAAGACTACTGGTTTACAATGACAACAATAAACCGATGTAGTTGATGTGCAAGGTAATATCAGTCCATCCAGCACATCAGTACGTGAATTTCTTTACGGCCACAAATTTCACTTAAACTTCTTCATACATTTAGAGATTACTGATCTATATCAAATCAAGAAGACTATTGGTTTCGATAATATCCAATAGTCCAAGGTGGCATAGCTGAACTCAGGAGTCAGATCAGTCAATTCAAATTTCTTTTCAGTGCTTTAGCAACCACAATTTCCACTTAATGTTCTTCAGACTTTTGGTGATTTCTACGTGAGCCACAAATCTCACCAAAAGTTCCTCAGACTTTCAAACAAATGTATCTTTTAAACAGTAAGATATGATAGTACACAGTGTATAGACATACAGTACATATTTTAGTTCCAATTTATATTATTTTTTTTTTTCGGGTTTCTCCATCTTTGTATTTTATTTTAGAGTTTATAGCTCAATTTCACATAGTCCAGCAATCTAAACTAGTCAGTAAATACATAGAGAGGACCTCACGTAAAAAACAAACCAAACAATACTGATTTTGATTTTATTCGCTCACTGATGGGGAAGTACCCACACATGTGAGCAGACAGGCTTGTAATTTTAGACCCCAGGGGAACAAATTGGTCCGTCTCACCCACTCAAGTCAATCAAGACTTTGAGGAGAGGGAAGAAACAGTAAACAGGGACAAAGGATCACAGCCAAATTAGGAAAGACGGCCAATGGAGTGTCTTGCCACCCTCACGCTCGGTGGTCCTTCTTCCCACCGTTTAATTGGCCGAGTGGGAGGGAGATGAGAGCTGCGGGATCAGTCGGATCGTGCTCGTGCTGGCGTGGACGAGGAGTAGGAGAGAGAGGCCTTCATCAAAGCTGCAGTTACTGCTTATTAGATTATTATTACAGAACAGCGGCGGCAAGCAAGCGGCCTGATTGCGGATGGGAGGTCTCGTTTGACTAGAATGTTTGGACACCCAAATGGAGAACAGGGATAAACACAAAACTACTATTTATAGACAATGTGCTGATATAGCTTTTATTTTTATTTTTTTTTATAAATAAAACCACTTTGCATTTAGGGGACAAAGTGTAATTTCTAAGCTCATTATTTCAAGTTGACTCATTTGACTTATAATGATCTGCAAATATTCTCACAATTATAATTTGCACATTGAGAAGACATTTTACAAAATGCATCTTTGTGCCCAGAGTCCAAAAATAATTACGGTGAAGCAACATTTAGCTGTTGTGCTTTAATTGGGTGGGGAAAAATGAATGAATATACTTTTTTGTGTGACGATGGTTTAACCAAACATTTTGTATAACTACTTAATACAATACATAGTTTATATATTTTGACTCTAGTGGTATGTGAAAGAATCACTGAATTAAACACAAATAAAACTTATAACATTCAAAACATGAATCATACGTAAAGTTGTTAGAATGAAGCTGGAAGCTATGCAAAAAAGTCAGTTTAAATATTTTTTCAATCCAGTGCAGTATATATTTTTTTGCTTTTCATGTAGTTTTTTTTTAAGTGCAGTACATTAAGTACAGTTCACATGTATTTAAATTTTAAGTACAATACAATACCTTTACATTTAATCTTGAAGAACTATTTGTTTTTCAACTTTTATGTAAGTACAACACTTATTTGACTATAATGTGCAATAATTGGACAATTATTTAACTTCTAATTAGTATGTTCCAATAACTAGTGTTGTTATTATTATTATTATTATTAGTTAGCAGTATTATCACAATAGTGTTAATACATACAATAATAAATACAGATGGGATTTTTAGGAAAAAAACCTCTACATCGTTTTTGATTAACACTTGAGCCTACTACACTGCTGTATTGTAATGTTGGTCATTATGGTGGTACTTGGCAAGCGAAGTATTTTTTGAGGTGGCACTTGGTTTAAAACATTTGAGAACCACTGCACTAGATCAATAAACTTGACTTTCTAAGATAAACTTGTATTTCACACAGTTTGTTGTTATTTTGCTTTATCTTACTTAAATTGTTGTTATTTTTATAGTTACTTGCCATGGTATGAGGGATAGAAATAAGTACATTTGTAATTTATAGTGTCTTTATTAAAATGCATAGTCCCTTCTATTAAAATAATCAAGAAAATGAAACCGACTGATTTAAAAATGTATCATTTGATGACTTTAGTGTGCACTCAGAATGGAGCATAACAATGAATGGTCTATACCAGTGATTCCCAACCAGTGTGCCGTGGCACATTAGTGTGCCAGGAGCGCTCTTCAGGTGTGCCGTGGGAAATAATCAAATTTTACTTAACTGCTCAAAAAATTATTCATTTACAAGAAATAATGTATCTTCGTTCCTCTATTTATGCCAGGGAGGCATAGTGACAGACAGAATAAAAATATGCTCTTCTATTAGATGGCAGGAAGTACATACAGTAATTACTGTGCATCTAGTTTTTGTGACATTTTTGTTTGCTGGTGTGCCGTGAGATTTTCCAATTGTACGATATGTGCCTTCGCTCCCTAAAGCTTGGAAACCACTGGTCTATACTTCACTTTGCGACTTTCCTCACCAAACAACAAATATTCAATAATGAGGGTATATGAAGAAAATACAATTACATTTAATCCAATATTATTTGGAATTTATAATTACCATCATTTTTCTTTTACTGCTTGGTTAGGAGAAAATGATTTCTTTTTTTCAAAGTGATGTGTGTGGGCTCCATTTCTAACTTCAATAAAGGTACCATATAAGGTTCCTTGCTAAATGACAAATAATGCCCCTTCTGACTTATTTGCATTGAATTTATACTTTTGGATGCAAGGTAAACACACACAGAGATGAGAAATGAGATGATGGGAAGTAAAATCATATGTCAAGTCACTGCCCAGGTTGTGGCGAAGATCTAAACAAAAGCAGTAATAAAAAACAGGCTAAATAGTTGTGAGCTGATCTAGTGGCTCTAATTCTTCAGTGAAACACAAGTATTCCCTACTTGCAATGAATTCAGATGGCATCTTGTCTGCCAATTAGGAAGGAGATCGCCCTGACTGGCTGGATGAAATTAGACAAAGCAACGCCTTGTATTTAGCTTCAGATTTGGTTTTGGCTGCTTATTATCGACTCACACGCACACAGACACAGTGCACACACGCACACACACACACTTGCACAGACACTTAGTGTGGTCCAAGCCGCGACCACCGTGACAGAATATGACAGAAATTCACAAAGCCACAAACATCCATTGTTTCAGTGAGAAACTAACCCTCGTAAACTTCTCGAGGGACATTTTTGTTGTACTTTCTCATCCAAATTTAGTTTTGTTTTTTGCTCTCTCTTGCGATTATCTTTTTATATAGTGTCAAGTATGATGAGGTTAGCACATCCGTCTCACAGTTCTGAGGACCCGGGTTCAAATCCCGGCCCCGCCTGTGTGGAGTTTGCATGTTTCCCCCGGGCCTGCGTGGGTTTTCTCCAGTACTCCGGTTTCCTCCCACATCCTAACAACATGCATGCTAGGTTAATTGAAGACTCTAAATTGCCAGTAGGTGTGAATGTGAGTGCAAATGGCTGTTTGTTTCTATGTGCCCTGCAATTGGCTGGCAACCAGTTCAGGGTGTACCCCGCCTCTTGCCCAAAGTAGGCTGGGATAGGCTCCAGCACGCCGGGACCCTAGTGAGGATAAGCGGTATGGAAAATGAATGAATGAATGAATGAAGCATGATGATGATTTCTATCACAAATTAGTAAGGCGCTACTTGGAATACTTTCAAATTTACATTTCAGCCTGCCAACGTGTGGGGATTAGTTGCCTGAAATAGCACATTTGACCGCAGGACTTTAGGAGGACCATTGTGTTTGGACCGTGAGATGTACTGGCTAAATTTACTTCTGGTGTGATATGAGGGTAGTACTTTTGAGAGGTCCGGGAACTTCAGCTGGACATATCTGATTGGAAGTACCAAGGACTAACAGCTCCTTGTTTGAAATGGAGCTACAGTGACGAGTGCAAACTAGCTAACACATTTATTTATAGGTACCAATGATGGTTCTTTCAGTGGGCGGCATGGTTGAATAGTGGTTAGCAAATCTGTCTTATAGTTCTAAAGTTCCCGTGTTCGAGTTTGGATGCGCTGGGGTTTCTCCGGGTGCTCCAAAAACATGCATGTAATGTTCACTGGTGACTCTAAATGAACTTTTGGTGTCAACGTGAGTGTGAATGATTGTCTATATGTGCCCTGTGACTGGCTGGCGCCCAGTCCAGGGTGTAGCCCACCTCTTACTTAAAGGCAGCTGGGATAGGCTCCAGATCATCCGTGACCCTAATGAGGAAAAGCAGCACTATAGAAAATGAATGGATCAATGGTTCCTCCAGATCAAGGGATAACGTACCACAATTTTCAAGAGCCACAGTGGGGAATCCTTTCGGGAGTATCACTGCCTTCAATTTCTATCAAATAACAGGATAATGAGTAGATTTTAGTCAGCGTTGGGGATTTAGAATGTTTTCCGCTGCATGCACCACATATACGGATCCGTATGCTAAGGGTAATTCGGCGGCTTGGTGTTAAAGTACTGCCTCCGCTTGTCGCTTTTTTCGACCACCAGCTGAACCTCTGGTTGCCGTGTAACAAAACGTTGGCACACCCCACAGTAGAGAGGGCCCTGGGGTGATCAGTGGGTCATTTGCCCAAGACAGTACCGCCTCCTCAAAACAGGATGATTTCATTGAGGTGCCAAAAAGGGAGTAAAGAGGTGATCAAAAGTATGCTGTAATTCTTGATTCTCGGGATATTTTGATGAAAGCATGAAATGGACATGCTATCAAAACATCCAAGAATGGTTGGAATGGATAAAAGGTAAATTCATACAGTATTCAGAGGAACATCTAAAAAGATATATTTTCTGCTATTGTCCTCAGGCCAAAGCCACGTCTAGTATAACAATATTGATTTGGTGCCATCGGGTGGCATTTTGGTGCCAAGCAACTATGTTGAACTGAGGAGAGGAGTTTCATTTTGTCAAGCCATGTTCACTATATAGTAAATTGTTTTTTTCTTCTCCTAATAATTGCTGAACTGAAGTATACACATTTTTTTGTGCTGCTATAGAGGCAAAATCTTTCTGAAAATTTAGGTAGGTCAAATCCGAATTGTACGACACTCTATCGTAAACGAGGTATCGAATGTGTGCTGTGCGCCTAAATGTGTGTTGACCAAAGTGATTGTTGTTTGGATGTCTTCATGAAAACGGAGTAAAGGAGTGGGGCAGGTGGCCTCCTGCATCTGGGGCCCAGCTGTATTCGGGATGACTCATACGCTCCTTCCTACCTTGACCAAAACACACGTGCACAAGCGCACCTTCTAGCACATATTTGCCACTATGAAACACACACTCACACACCAGCACACAAACCTCAGACATGTCCAATCAGACGTGGCAGATCTCCCCGTCGCCCGCTAAAGTGTGCTTTGATGCTGCATTTAATGACCAACTTAATTCAAGAAAATAAAAAGTTATCTAGTTGTTTCAGTCTTGCTGTACCAGCTCATTATGCAACATAAACGTCTCTCAAATACACTCAATACGTGAATTCCTGTCATTTCTCCAAGTCTTATGATTGTTGCCATGTGTATAACTATCAACATTAAACGCTAAATGTGGCAAGCAGGAGGTCACACTTTGTGTGATCTTGCAGTTTATTAACCTAACTAACAAAGTGTACTGTAAATACAATATTTGTAAACCCTACTTGTTACCAAAGTGAAGTGTTTTTTGGTTAAATACTGTTGGATTTACATAACAGGTCCAAGCACCAAATTCATATCCTATTTGTTTTTGACAGTCTATTTGCATGTACATTTCAAGTGACGTATCTGTTGTGGCTGTGTTTTGATTGACGGAACACACGAAACAACACAGTTATTTTGCTTATCAAATGATGTACACGCCATGATGTAATGTAGTATATTTACATATGTAATGCTTTGCTTTGGCTGTAGTTCAGCATGTGTTTTTTTTCCAATGTGTATTTATGTTTCTAGAACAGACATGGGTGCATATAGATCACCAAACCAATATATATACAATTTGTGTGTCTATGCAACACTTGTATTGATTGGCACATATCAGATTTATACCCACATTTGGAAGAGGCCTGCTTCCAATCTAAGGTTTTTTGATTTTACACTGCCATGACGCATATTCAAATTGTACCTTTTGAGAGCAAACAATTGGAACTGTGTACAGTGTAAATCCAGCCAAAGATATGTTACAATAATCCAGCATTCATTTTTGTCCTCAGTTACCTTGGTCAACTTGTGATATGCATCAGTTAAAATTTCACCAGGAAAAGCACTGACACTATGTATGTATCATTATTTTTTTTATATCACAAACTAGCAACTTCAAGTCACTTACAGAAGACAAAAATCAGTGCATGTGTTTGTAAGACGTCACTTTGACCATCTTTTCCCCTCAATTAACATTAACAATATTGACAAATCTGGAGTTACTCCTAAACCACATACAGTACTTGAATATACCTCCATCCATTTTCGAGCGCTTGTCCTCATAAGGGTCGCAGGCGAGCTGGAGCCCATCACTTTAGGGTGCTTCATTTTATTTGCCGATTGTTGCCATCAGACACTGTGTACAGCCATCAAACACAGTGAAAAAGATAGTACAAATGACCGCAACAACAGTTACAAGATCGGGACAAATTACGTGTAAAGTTCAAAGAAAGTGACCTCATTCCGCTTGCCAAAGCAGCTTATCTCCGATTCATTCTTAAACTCTGTTTCTTCTTTCTTTAGCTTCAGTCCGGCATGTTCTTTCAGGGCAAAACATTGATGAAAAATCACCTTGGAAAATGCAGCGTTTTTTTTAAAAAGACCTGCATGCATACGGACACGATCTCGACATGATATCAGCGTGGGTCTTTTATATGTAGGTTTGTCAGTGTTGCATTAAATGCATCTGGTGGCTCTTTTCTGTCCTCTGACTGTCTTGACTTCACCTTTGGGCTACAGGTTATTTTTTTTCCCCGCTCGTGTTCATGGGACATAAGGGGGTGGTGCTCGCCCTCCAAGGCATAGTAAGAGTACTTTAGATCTCGCCCCCCTCCACTTCAAGCCCCTGTTACACTTCGATTCCTGGAACACTTAACATTACGTGCACACACACATGCACTTTAGCGGTCGGCAATGCTTTGTTGACAACAAGTTGGGAAATAATTCAAACGCTGTGTTAAATTAAGCCGGCGAGAGACAAAATCACTAACATAAACCATTTTTTCTAAAACCTTATTTTTGCGATCAGATTTCACTCTAGGGGCAATAAAATTTCTCCAAGTTGATTTCATAAGCGTGACAGCAGTAGAGATTTAAAAAAAAAAATAATAATAATGTAGTTGGCTCTCTGGAGTGCCTACCTATGATGTGTGAAATTAAACAACCAAGTAAGTTTTATCTGCTTATTTCAGAAAATCGCTTTGAGTTGTTCTGCAATTATGTCAATTACTCCCACTGTTATATAACAGTGGAGCTAATTTGCATAATAACCATGACATGTTCAGTTAGGAGGGGTCAAAGATCAAGAGACACTTTTCTAGCAGACTCCAGTGTCTTAAACACTGTTATGTAGAAATGCCCACAACCCACACAGGTGTGACGACCCTGATGTCATGTTAAAGCCAAAAGGTAAGCAGAGCTGCATTGCATTTTGTGGTGATATGTCCATTCGCCACATGCATGTTGCTTCCAAGAGTAAAAATACTTTTATTGTCTTTATGGACGATCGTTTTTTTTTGCTCACCATGATTTTGCCCCGCCCGCCCCCGGTCATCAGATAACGAAAGCTGTACTCGCCATTGGCCCAGGTTTATATGGGGCAGGGCTACGTGGCCTGAGACTCGGGCAGCCCCTTAAAACAGGAAGACAAGAAATATAATTCTATATTTATAATATAAAATATAATTCTTGATCCTTGGGGTGCTTTGATGAAAGCACGTCACAGACATGTTATTAAGACATCAAAACTCTTTTAAAAAAAGCATAACATGTCTCCCTTAAGCAATATCTGTTTACAGTATGTATGAGCACTTTCAGGAAGTGTGTTTCCCCACAGCGTCCTGACTGTAAAACAAACTACTAAATGACTCACCGCAGAGGACGATAAGGACATCAAATAAACAAAAACACACTTCTAAATTTGTTTTATCGCTCCCTTACTATGGATTGTTTATCTGCGTCATTGTGTTTGTAAATTTGTGTACAGTACGTGTGTATACTTTATGATATTTGGTCAGTGGTGTGTGCATATTCAACACATCAGGGGTGGCTCCTGTGGCCATGTAGCGGGCTATGTTTTTGTTCGCAGAACAAAACCTTTTGTTCCTTTCGAACCCAGTTGCTTACCAAAACAGCAGCACCATGGAGGCAATTAACCGGTCTCTCATATGAAAGAAAGAGTGTCTTAACACATGTTGTAAAGGTGTTCCCTTTGCGGGATTAAAGATAACGTTGTCCTTCCACCATGTTGTGTGTGTTTATGTTATTAGTTTCACAAAGCCTTCCTCGATCCATGCCCTATTTCTACATTTCACCATAATATTCAACTTTTGTTTTAAACTTCACTCTCACTTGGCACGTTTAATATTGGGCCGAAAATAAAGCGATCCTCCCTAATGGACGCCTCCCTATCGGCAGTGGGGTAAATTAATTCCCTTGGCTACTATTTGTGGGAATAGGCTATACATTTTTAGACTAGTCTATTCCGTGTGATCTCTATTTTGAATATTTTATCACAATTGCTTTTCATTTTGATAATGATTGTAATACTAACTGAACCACTTTAATCATGATTAATTTCGTTTTTTTTTAAATCATTGCTGCTGAATCAAGCAAGTCACTTTTTTCTACGATTTTCTTTTCTTTTTTTTTTTTGCCTTGTGAAAATCCAGCACACACAAATGTTTTCTTTTTCATGCAGATTCGGGTTTTGATAGCAAACAGTGTATGATTAAACTTAAAAAAATGGTAGTTGAAAAATGTTAGTTTATGTGACCTTAAGGTAAAGGTTTGTATAAATAACAGAATAATAATGACCTAAATTCAAAAGCCTTGCCTTTAATTCTGATTTTAATGTTCATCAGAAGTCTACAGTCCTGGGTTAATGTCTTTCTTTACCATTTCGCCATCTCTCAGTTTATCTCTCTCATCACTCATGCGCTATTGCAATTCGTAGCATCCAACTGAGTTACTGAAAACCTTCTTGAGTGAACAGGATTGGAAGTGTGATTATTTCCTTATCATCATCATTGCCATCTCTCAGCTTGAGCTTTACACTGTGATGCATGTTCAGCAAGGTTGTGTGGAGCAAACATTGTTTTGAGACATGTTGGCTGGATTACTCGTGGGGATGTTTCTGAGTGGTACAGAGTTACTTTTGGAGGGGTGCGACTGTGTTAACAAAAGGGTGAATCATCCCGCCGTTAGCTTGGACGCCTCCCTACCGGGCTCTCTTGTAAATATTTGAGAGGGACTGTTGACATGAAGATAACACGGACTAATGCACTTACGGGCCAGGAAATCAAGCAATGGCTCTCAAACTGGGGTCTGGGGACCCCTTGGGGTCCTCGAGCTGTAGCTTGGGGGTACATTATAAATAATATATATAAATGATATTGTATCACTAAAAGTGCATACCCACAGTGGATATTAAAAGTCTACACATCCCTGTTCAAATGACGTTCTATGATATTAAAAAATGAGACAAATATAAAGCTTTTCAAAACCCTTTCCACCATTAATGTGACCTACAACCTGTACAACTCAATTGAATTTGTAAAAAATCAAAATAATAAAATAAATAAATAAAAATCTTTTCGCGATTACATTTTACCGTGAAAAAATACACATTTTTTCCGGAAGGATTAAAACTTTATTTTGCTAGATAAAATAAAACTATGTACTCATAATGTTACAATTTTTTTCTTAAAAGAAAACAAAACAAATAATTTGCTTTCATAACATTATCAGTTTAAAATAGGCATTTTTTTC
Source organism: Phyllopteryx taeniolatus (assembly GCF_024500385.1). Classification (NCBI taxonomy): domain Eukaryota; kingdom Metazoa; phylum Chordata; class Actinopteri; order Syngnathiformes; family Syngnathidae; genus Phyllopteryx; species Phyllopteryx taeniolatus. Next base: position 13,360,675 of record NC_084516.1, on the reverse strand, counting down.
TGTGGCAGTTTTGTGGTACAAATGGTCAGGTTTAGGGAGTAACAGACTACATGTAACGGGATTACATAATCAGAAGGTAAATGTGTTTCATTACAGTCACTGAAATAAAATGTAATCAAATTACAGGTACATTTATTAAAAATTGGGATTATTTTGCAGGATTACAATTTTAATGCAGGGAGAGGATGGCTGTTGATTTTGATTTTGATTAGTACCGATTGTGGCAGTCCAAACTGAAAAACGTAGTTTGACACCCGCCAAAGCCTTTCGGGTTGCATGTTCACTTGGATGAGCAGAAACGGTGAAAAGGGCAAGGAAAACATTTTCCATTCCAGCACGTTGGTGTTTAGTTTGAGATTATATCAATATAGATAATAAGTGTCTACAAGCTGCTCTCAGGCTTCCATTTGGAGATGGGTCGCTGCCTTCATGCCTGTGTCTCCACGGCAACAACGCACACTCAACATCTTAAATCAAGCACTAGACTGGTGCGGGATAGTTATTTTTATACTCGCATTGTTGGCCTGTAAATATGAAGCATTGCTGTCACTGCTGTCACTTCACGCACAGAAAGATATACAGTACGCTCTCGGACCACTTCATTAGATACACCTGCACAGCGTACACGCATGGCGACTATCGAGTCAAATTTTCTCATTTTTCTGCTTTTCGATCAATGTTGGCAAATGCCCGCTTTTTGGATGTATGTAAAAAATTATCCTCAGTATTGTGGTGTGAGGTGCAGGGGCGGTTTCCGTTATGGGGAATATGGGAAGCCGCCCAGGGCGGCATTCTCTGGGGGGCCGCATTCCAGTTAAATTTAAATCAACATTTTCTTGAAGTTACCACACACATTTTTAAGAATAATGCATTTACTGTAAATATGCGAAAAAGAAGATTTGCTGCTTTGGTTGCCATTGTTGTATTTTTATTTTTTTTTTTATTTACAGGATAAAATGCTGATTGTAATCTCTGGGTTCAATGCAGAAGTACAAATAAGAAGTATATCATTTAGTAAATGTAAGAAATCATTTCAAGGACTGAGATGAACCACAGAGCAGTTGTTCGCTCAGCAAATTCCAAGACATTTCCAATGTCAATTTGAAGCTTTTCTGTTTTGCATCATAGCCTGTAGAAATAAACTTAAATACCAGCACCGTCACTTTACACTATTCGATGATGACCTCCGTGCACCCGCCAGAGCAGCCGAGGAACATCTCGCGCTGACGTCGAAACAGAGGAGTCGTCATAAATCCACACTTTCCAACGTGCGTGGCCGGCCGGCAGCACGGTATTATGAATAGTTGCTATTCTGGAGTGTTCTCTTGGCAGACGCCGCGAGCTGCAGTGTGTGGCCTCTACGCAAAAACACATCAGTTTCACAAAAAGCTCTCTAAATTAGCTTTTATTACCATTCCGATGGCTGACTCATCACACCGTCACGCTAACGAGGGCTTCCCTTAGCTCCATATTTTCTCCCTCTGAAAGCCAACTTTCAGATATAGGGAAGTCTCTCCAAAACATATTTTGCACTTTTAGCGTAAGTTATAGACCAATACAGAATGTAAGGTTAAGAATAGGCACCAGGATATTTCTGGGTGGTAGAATGTGAGGGACTACTGCTGACCTAAATTAAAACAATGACAAAAAGCTGTAGTTTTGGGGACTGCACCGCAAAATATACAACAAAAGGTTTAGTTTTTTTAATTTCCTTTAAAAAAAAGAACAAAAATATATATATATTTTTTTAAATCCGGCAGAACCTGTGGGTGAGGAGGATAAATCAAGTGACCGTTGTAAATAGTTGTACAGAGGAGATATCAAGGTTGACTGGTGGCAGAGCGACCACTTCATAAGAGACAGACTGGGAACAAAACCTCCATCATTGGGTTTGTGGAAGACTGTGGCATTAATCCGGGCAAAAGAAAAGTCACGCTCAAGTGATCGTCGCCTTCTTAGTTAGATTACAGGGAAACAGACAATTTAGCATAGCATCAGAGATTGTAAATCAGACCAAAAGGTGAGAAATTATGGTATCAGAATCAGAATCATCTTTATTTGCCAAGTATGTCCAAAACACACAAGGAATATTATGCAAGCCTTGAGGGCGGCTACATCAACAATGACCAATGTTAAGGGATTTTTTTAAATTTCTATATTCTGAATTAATTAGCCAGTCCCTCAATGGTCATTTTAACTGTCTAAAGTACCACCACGTCTTTTCTTTCTTTTTTTTTTTGTTTTTTTTACTATGTTGAAAAGTAAATTGCTTTGAGTCCCACTTCCAAATAGTTTACCTCATGTAGCATTCTTATTTTTGACCGACACGTCACACATTCAAGAGAAGAAGACTTCCAGTATCATGCCACAAGAAGAAAATCATGAATTCAAGCCATTTGTATCTTGTGTCCTCAAGTGCGCTCCCTTGGTCAAATGACGTGAAAGCGTTTGTTTTCTAGTGGCCCACCAGAGATTGCTTCGGCATTTGCCACCTAGAAGAACGTGCAACATCAATGTGAATATTGTCCTCCAGTTGCTTTCTCTTTGTAATACATGAACTAATCCATGCTCAAGTATCTCCTAAATTTCATGCATGTACTTCAGTGTGTTTATACACTCTTTGGACACACTGTTTGGCGAAAAGCTAGTTTCAATCCCCACAGCGAAAACAGACGAAGCTCTTTTGTTGTGTGTTGCAGAAATTCCATCAGGAAATCATCCGCTTTGGTGGCACGACATAGCCATTGTCCGTCCCTGAGACATGAACTTGAAACACGCACGCAACCACAACAAGCGCGGCCACACCTGACTGATAAGGATGGACTGAGTATGTGGGCATCTCGGCACTTTCAAGCTTCCACCTGTACCACCATCAACATCATCATCGTCCTCATGAGCAGCAACCCACATCGTAGTAACCTTTAGATAGTCATCAAACATGTGATTGCGTTCATTAATCTTGGATTTGCTGTCATTCCAACATCTGTTGGATAATATCAATACTATTATAGAATTTTGATTGATTAATTGAAAATTTAGTTAGCAAGAGAGCATATGCTTGCAAACAGGATGTGAAGCGATAAGGAGCATGCGAGGAGTATATCATTTTATAACATAGCAGACCATCACAAGTACAACACTGCACAACATAACAGTACTGAGGTAGTATTGTAATAGCACTGTCGTTGTCATAGTTCATTTTTGTACTGCGCAGCATACTATACTACAGGACAAGACAAGTACCGGTACTTGTACCTGTCTAATCACTGTTCGCTATTCACAAATTCAACTATTCACGTTTTTTTCTGTGGAAACTATTCCCAGTTAGTAGCTGAAAAACCTGATTAACTCTAACCAATTTGCAGTTTTTCTCTTCTTTCTAAAACATTATATGATGGGCTGGGACACATTAATGGCAATTTAATTCATTTTAACAGGGAAAATTGATTTGATATACAAGTTTGAATTAAATGAAGGTACGGCTGTATATTATAATGTGTGGCATAGAAGAGTAGTATCTCATAGTATAGTATCATACTCAAACATGAGCATCCAAACATGATTTTCTGTCCTGTTTCACCAAATGTCATCACATGTCCTACAAGCCTTGAATATACCACCATACAGCTGTGGTGCGTTCAAAGACTATCGGGGTATGTAGGGGGCTGCTGATTCTTTCACACCAAAATAGCAACATAGACACCAACATACACCTGCCCACACACACATTCCTTCCATGACATAGTGCCGGCTAAATGGACGGCTCAGGTGTTTCTGCCTTTGTAGTTTGACAAACACCGAGCAAGAGACAGAAAGTGAGCGAGACAGATGGAGAACAGCGCTGGAAGAGATATGATGTTTTCCTTTCTTCTGCCTGGGCTCTGAAACTCCATCTCTCTTTCATTGTCACTCGGCTCTTTTGTGTAACGCTGATGAGGCCCCTTTGACACCAAAGAGGTCATCCGGCTGATACCTGACTCCCATTGACGGCCTGGTAACATCCTTTCCATAACTCCCTTTCATTTCCCGACACAAGGCTCTCAAAGTTGTCTTTTTTCTTTTTTTTTTTTTTAACAAGACTTTTTTTTCTCATTACTTATTTGAACGCAGAGGTTTTTATTGCAGCAGAGAACAGCGTGTTCTCTATGGTGTGGTGCAGTTGCAGTGGAGGCTTGTATGGTCTTGGGCTTGGGGCCCAAACTGGTTTATCCCACTAACCCTGACGTGGTAGAACACAATGGTTTCTCAAGGGAACTTAAATTGGGCCCCACACATGGAGTGGCGGACTACAAACACTCGAGCCCACTGTATGTTGCAGTTCAAACAATATGTCTGAAGTAGTATGTCTACATCTTTATGCTCAAGGTTTGCCTTCATCCTTTCTTGTGGTTGCTGAAAGGTTCTTGCCATGGTTCCTGTTCAGAAAGGGTGAGCTGTCTAGGACTGACCTGCTACCAAGGTTTCCAAACGCATGGGATTAGAATGAATCCACAGACCACAACTGAGTCCATAAAAGGGCTTAAAGGAAAACACTGGGCTGACTGACACCACTGATGGAGGATGCTGGAAGAAAATCTAAACTGACTCAAAGAATTGTTGGATTTTTATGGACCCTTTAAACTTTTCAATCCTACAGACCATTTAATTGATCAAAGAGACCGTTTAACCTGTTAGATTCCATGGACAATTAAACTGGTTGAATCCAATGGAACCTTTAACCAGTTAGACTCCAGATACTATTTAATGCATCCCAATGACTTTCTTAAACAGTTACGTTTCTAAGGATAATTGATTGGATCTTATGCACACTTTATCCAGTAGGATCCTGTGAACAATAGTTGGATCCCATGGACCTTTAACCTGAGTGGATCTGACAGACCCTTTAACTGGTTGGATCCTGCAGACTATTGGAACATAAGGACCCTTAAATTGATCCTATGGAACCTTTAACCAGCTGGATCATATGGACCCTTCAGTGGATCCTACAGACCCTTTAACTGAGTTGGAGCTTACTGACCATTTAATGGATTCTACTGACCCTTTAACCAGTTGGATCCTATGAACAATTTAATCAGTTAGATCATATGGACCCATAAACCGGGTGGGTCCGATGGACCATTTAACTGCTTGGATCCCGCAGACCTTGGAGCTTATTGGATCCTATGAAGCCTTAAATTGATTCTACAGAACCTTTACACTCTTCTACAGGCCATTTAAAGGAACCTATGGACATTTTGACCAGTATGACCCTTTGACCAGTTGGATGCTGAAAACACTTTTTTTGTTGTATCCTGCAGACCCCTAAAATGGATGGACCCTCTGGGACCTTTAACCCATTGGATTCCATGGACAATTTAACCAGTTGGATCATACAGAACCTTAAACCTGTTAGAGCCTATGGACCAATTTGTGTATTCTATGAACCTTTAACCTCTTCAATCCTACCACACTTTCACCCGGTTGGATCCCATGGACCACTTATTGGGTACTACAGAACCTTAACCTGATCAGTACTGAGTACAGTGCAGTAATACTGACCCTTCATCAGTTGGATATCACGGATGTTTCACTAGCTGAACTGTGACTTGGATTGTGTTTAGCTAAACAATACCTAAACACATCAGGGAGGGGGGGGGGGGGGGGGGGGGGGGGGGGGCAAAGTCGAATGTTGCTATGACCAAGGAATATTGGAACAGCAAGTCCCAACCAGTTCCTGTATAAGCAGGTACACAACTGCTTTAGACTGAAAAAAACATTTGTATTTGAAAAGCTGGAGTTTTCTTACCCTTTCTTTACTCTAACAGCGTTTTTCTGATCTCCAGCCTGACTGAAGGACAATAACAAACTCTTGCTAAGTGGTCCTGGAAGATGTTTCAATAAACATTTTGTTTCCTTAAAACTGTGTTGCCTCTGTTTTAGAGAAACATTATGCACTAAAAGGCCTATAGCGACACGTCGGCCCGCCGCCTCTTAGCCCTACATTAAGCAGCCCCTCTTCTTTCATTTGTCTCTCCTCCTTCCATCCCCATCTCTCAACAATTTACATCCAGAGGTTGCGAAGCAGCTGGACAATAAAAGCAGCTTAAAAGACTCACTCCTGCAATGTTTACATTAGTTGGCCCTAAGCAGCGATGAAATTGAACAGTAAAAAGGTCGTTTGTGTTGCTCGCTGGCCAGGTTGCGTCGACATTTATCTCTCGCTGTCATAGTGCAAATGTCTTTCAGAAAGTGCAAAGTATCCTCGAGGACCGACTGTGAGAGCTTTTAGGACGAGCTCGGTACCTCTCCTTTCAAGCATTAACTTAAAAAAATAAGCACTTTAGATTTCATTACTGTCTGGAGTTGAAAATGTTGCCAACATATTTTAAACGGGAAAATTTTGTAAGAAAAAGGCTTTTGTGGAAAGTCCCTTGATTGCCTCATTTAGTATGAAGGGTCATATCTGTGGCCAACAAAGAAAGTAAACAAAAATGCCATTAGAACTCACAGTACATGTAAAGCGGTGGTGTTCAGTTACCCGACGACAGATAGGGGGAAGCACCTATTAATTAGGTAGGAGGTCTTTATTTGCACAAAAGGTTTCGAGTGACATAATATTAATTTTTACTAATATGGGACAATTCATGTCAAGTGAAAGTGGAATCGAAAACAAAATAAAAAGTTGCAGAACCATGAAGCTCCCGGCGCCATAAACGGACACATACAACATTGGGCAGTGATCACATGTCAGATTCTACTGGAACAACATTCAGCGTTAATTGCTTTCAATTAAGATCATCGTTAAAACTCTGGAGGGAACACATTGAGAATGAGGTAGGCTGTTGTTATATGCTGCTGTTTTGGTTAGCCATGCAATTAAAATGGACTCCGCAGTTAACTTTGAAATGTATGAGAAGGACAGCGTCATGCCGAACTGAAATGTTTATGGTTATTTTTTCATTATACTTCTTATGTAAGGGACACAACTATTTTTGAAAACATTTTGCCCCGTGGCACCATGCTGACAATCAAAGGTCAGTCTTGGTACTATGTCAGACTTCTTCTTGTCTTGTGGGGGGGTCTCACATTAAACAAATTGGTTCAGATGTTATGTGTCATATGAAAAAGTTGAATGGCGGCCACTTGAGTCTGAATGGCCTCTCCTGTTCTAGATTTTAGGTGCGGAGTCCTAATTATGTCTCCGGTGGGAGTCCCCCCCTTGGGGTTGTCGGATTAATGGTGAAACGTCTTCACCAACCAAGAAAAGTTTAGTTGCCTCGATATAACTTTTATGGATTCCCATGATTTGGATGACTCAGGATTACACAGACTTGAGTACCAGGCTTTAGTGGCAACAGTTTAAGGAATGCCCTTTTCCCAAGGAAAGCTCCAAGAAAGTGTGCTTGGATTTTGACTGAGACACCTTAGGGATGAACTAGAGACTCTCTTTCAGTTCAAACACCAGTAACTTCCGAAATTGGATAACAATTTCCACAGACAAACTCCCAAAAATGTATTTTCATAAGAGTGGAAGCTGCTATTGTTACAGAAATAATACAACAAATGATAGGGAACGCTAGGGAATGTTCAAACTAGGGCAAAACAAATCCTCGCCTCTCACCCGACCTATCTTCCCCTGGCGTGACAGATGAGCTCGATGCACCTTCTGTTAGTTACATGATTTTAAAGCATAGTTGCACGTTTACTACAGTCACCCCTGGGGGACGTGTGGCTGTTACATGGCCTCGCTGCAAGTAATTAAAGTAGCAGATACAGCTTATAGCTCATGTTTACACTGACCATTTGTTGGAAGACATGTGGAACAGATGTTCCACCCCCCCCCCCCCCCCCCCCTCGCCGATTAAAAAAAAAAAAAAAAAAAACACTTTAGAGAGGTTTCATCCTTGTTCTTGATTATGACACACTTAGAAACACATCACTAATCTACTTCATCTAAGGAGAAGGAGGCATTCCCTGTCAACAAATCCCACCAAAAACATGATTTCATCTGCGCACCTTTCAACAAGGATTACTTCATGTACACACGGTGATAACATGTATAAATATGTAGTGCATGCGTAACGAGGCTGGGTCGTCAAGTCTCGCCTCCGCTGTATTTCTTTAAAATGTGTCAAACATTTACCGTTGAGTTGTTGTGTACCACTTGTGGATTGTCATTACTTGGAGTAGCGTTAGTACTCTATCCAAGGACAAAATGTGTGTCTCAAGGGGGACTTTAACACAGTGTGTTATCACTGATAGAAGCTCGGGACAACATGTAGCAAGACGAAAAGTATGCCGTTTAAAAGCCGTTCTTACTGGGACCAAACATGGAAGCATGAGGGTGAGAGGTTTTGTTTTGCTTTGTCGGTTAGTTAGTCAGCGGCATTATGTAATAACGACATAATCAAACTCAATTTATTGAAAAACTAAACATAAAACAAAGGGAATTACACATTGATTATTCAACCTAAATTTGCCTCATGAAAGTCCGCTAGCTTGATGCCAACACAAAATGGGAAACACCATAGATGGCACATTTGAAGGCAAATAGTAGCAACACATGTAGAGAGACAATAGAAACCCACAGGCACATATTCTTTATCCTCTGCAAAACTGATCAATATTACGCAGCTTGTGGTTGTCTTCTGTGTGTTATCATCATGTGTGGAATGTCTATGTATTATACTACCCCCGGTGGCCAAGGCATGCAATCCAGGCACACAATGCCCATTGAACTCATACATGAAATCATGATGCACAAACTGTTTAATTCTTTACATTCCATTTTGGTTTTGCTATCACTGTGTGTTTTTATTAAGTACAATACTGTACAGTGTAATTTTCCTCTTTTAAAAAACAGGATACAAACATTTTTTATGTTGTTTTTAGGGGCCTGAAACAGATTAAAATCATTTTCATTCATTTCATTGAGGAAAGATGATTTGAAATACGAGTGTTTTGAGTTATGAGGGTGGTCAACCAGCACATCTACAAAGAGATCCTGCGGCATTTGCTTCGTTCGGTGTGAGAGACGAGGCGAGAATAGTGGCAGGACAACTGGTGGCTGCTCACAATGCCCTGAGCATCTGACAGTTCCTCGCTGAGAAGAACATAACCGTGCTGGAACAAACTCCCTACTCATCCGTCCTTGCTTCGTGCAATTTTTGATTTTTTTCCCGAACTCAAGGGGTCATCAAGGGGACCCGTTTTGAAGATGTTGCCGACATCAAGGTGGTTGTGACAACTGTCCTGTGGAGGATCCCGGAACAATCCTTCCAGGAGTGCATGGCGCTGTGTTAGAGAAGGCTGGGAAAGTGCGTTAGACCCCAGGTGGATTACTATGAAGGGGAACACTTGTAGTCTGAATTAGAAATGTCCTGTATTTTTTGTGACTTCCGTCCTGGAACCTTTCTGACACACCTCATATACTGAATTTATTCATATATAGCACTGCTATTTATTTCGTTCTCTACCGCTTATACAAACGTGGACAAAACTGGTACCAAGCTTTCTGACGCTGCGCAGCACATTTCACTCCAGAATGCTTTTGATAGTTTTGAGATTTCTTTACACCCAGCACAGGTTCAAGATACCGTGTGCCAGATTAAGCAAAGCGGGCAAAGAACAAAACTGAGCCTGCCGTTTGTTCAACAGTAGGTACAGTGTTCTTTTCTTCCTACTCAGGCACAATTGCTGGTACCTTTCTGTTGAAGAATGAAAAACCCACAATCATTACTGGAATAACTTGACACTGATGAGACTGGAATTTGCTGAAATGCGTTTTGACGAGCCACAATGCAACTGGGACAATGTTCTCAAATAGACTTTCAGTATGTACCAAGAATTTTGTCTGTGTGTGTATATGGACTTGTTATTGTTGATACAGGAATAGTTGTTTTGCTACATACAATGCTGCTATTTACATTCAATTTTCTTATCTACAGAGCAGTGGTTCTCAAACTTTTGACATTGAGTACAACTTCATTTTTTTTCTTTAGCCCTCCAAGTACCACCACCATTAACGTACAGTACAGCAGCGTAGCAGGCCCAAGTGTTCTATATAAATACATAAATAAATAAAAAATAAATACATACATAGATAAAAAAATAAAAACAAGTAAAAAAAATTAATTAAATTAAAATAAAAACCGAGGGAAAGGTTTTTCCTAAAAAGTACTTTTTATATCATTGTAAACCACTGCGACATTATGCAGAGTTTGACCATTTAGATATTGGAAAAATAAAAAAATATATATTCAATGCAAATTTATTGTACGAAAACGTTCAGTGCAAATGAACTATACTTAGGCATTGTTTCTTTCTTGTACTACTGGAAAGAACCCAAGTATTCGTACCACACTTTGAGAATCACTGCTAGAGAGGATATATTCAGTCATTTACAGTTTGCCATCCACATCTGCATACAGTATATAGTCACTACAGTTGTCACCCACACCACACTGCTGCTCTTAATCTCAGCGTTATTACCTGATTTTGTAAATATGCACAGAGATATTTTTAAGTTCCTTCATATTATTATTATACTGTCCAATTCACTGCTGTAAAACTAGAATTTTCCCATTGTGGGACTATTGAAAGTTTCGTCAATTTCCATTCATTGCAAATCAGTTCATTATTTCAACCATCTGGGTCATATTATAACAAGACGAAACAGAAGCATGCTACACAATGTCCCGATACTGCAGTCCAGACCAGTCCTTAATATACAATACATGCCACACTTTAACAGGCAAAAATGAAGACGAAATAACCTAGTAGAAAGTCAAACCAAAACACACTCCCCACAAATAATTTGCATCTTCATCAAAGTGCACGCACAGCTGCAGGTTAAAAAAAAAAATAAAGGATGGAGGCTTATTGTGGCTGAGACATCCATTGGCATTGAGGATAAAAAGTGGCAGAGTGACAACGGGGGACAGGAGGCCGTCACCTCAGCTGTTTTCCCTCTGTGGAGCTTCACCATTAACACTGACACAGTCGGACCATGTAAAAGGTAACCACTGTGATAACATGATCCAAACTTTTGGGGGGAAAATGTTTAAATCCCTATCGCTGCATCTCACCCCCGCAGTGGCGAGTGACAGCTCCCTTCAGATGTTGTGCACCCTCAAGCCAGATAAGAGCCTGTCTGAGTGCTACTTGTTACAGGATGAAGCCGCCCTCATGGCACACGCATGCACTCACATTCTATCTCCCCGTTTCATCTCCTTGGGCACCCGCCCTAACCAGAGTGCCTCGAGACAGCTCTCCAATGATGAATGGCAAATCAAGTGGCGCTTGGAGGTGAATATGTCGCACAAACTCGTATTTACATCTTGGGCTGTAACGCAACCCCCATGGGCCACTCATGCGATCCCTTTGTGTCACACACACACATGAAGGTGAGAGGTGGCTTACCTAACCACTGAGTGAGCGAGCACACTGCATCTCCAAGTTGAGCTTTATTTCAAGTCAGCTTAGTTGTAGTATGATACGCACGGGAATTTGCCTATTCTGCACTGTGCACATATTAAAGATGCAAACGCTTAAATAAAAATGGAACGACTCACAGAACTTCCAACTTTCTAAATGTCATTGTTTGTACTAGCTGAATTTTATCATAGTGGGCACAATGAAATGGAAATGTAATATAGTTCAAATTGATACAAACTAAAATGAATACTATATAATTGTTACAAACTATTTTAGAAATATACATTTTAAAATATGCATGTAAATGAGCTCAAGTTGCTTTTATTTACTTCAAGTCATTATCTTTAGGCGTTTTTCAGTAGCTCTAAATTATCATGTGCACCCTATTATTTTTTTTTTTAAACATTTAATATTAATAAACATTTAGAATTACAAATATACAAAAATTATTTTCCGGGAAAAAGGGTTAGGGTTAGGTTATTCTTTATTTCAGTGGTTGTGCTAGCTCAATTACATCGAAATGGGGACATATACAATGGATATACATATATAAAAACAAAAATTTATAATTGACAGAATTTTTTTTAAATGTTAGAAATAAAAATGTAAATATTTAAACTATAAACAAATTATTTTTTTAATTCAAATTAAAAACTATAATTAAACAGATTAGATATTTTAATTTAAAATTCATTCATTGAATCGTAGATAACTCAAGGCACTTCCTTTTTTTAATCTCAAGTCTTAAAATATTGTATATATTAGCTCTAATATAGTGGGCACATTATATGATGAAAACGTTTTTTAATCACTTCAGTTTTTATTGATATCGTTCCAAATCACAACAGAAGTTGTCAGAGGGCACTTTACACTTAGAGCCGGTCAAGACCAACTGAACCCCACATGAGCAAGTACTAGGCGACAGAGGCAAGGGGAAAAAACTCCATCTTTGGACGATACCTCAAGGAGAACCAATACACAGTGTGGGGCGGCCGTCTGCCTCGACTGATTCGGTTAGACAGTAGAAAAGAAGAGAGACGGCGAGGGAGAGAGCGACAGGAAGAAAGATGGAACAATCCAATTATCAGTAGACGTTCTATTAGTGTATTAAAATCAGAAGAACAAACAAACATTACACTGTATGAAACTAGTTGGTGAATTGACTTTTGTATAACGGTGCCAGCGGAAAGTAGTCATGAACGACAACAACAAAAATATATCTAGTGTAAATACAAGTTGATTTATTAGGGATGATGCTCCATGATAAACAAAAGTGGACAAGAACATTCACAGTACATTTCCCTATCATGGGGCATTCAAAGTTCAAATCCCAACAGCTGTGCTTCACAAATGTAACATTAGAAAAATATTTGTCGGGGGGGGCGGGCTCAGACAGTGTATATTGCCAATTGCCTTGGTAAATGATCAGTTTTTTAGTTTTGGGTAACAACCTCCAAATATTGAGCCAATCTAATTGTTCCGCCAGCACTGGTAAACTGCCATGCAATCTAATGTAAGAAAGAACAAGCCTTGCTGTCTACAACAGAAACAACTCCAACTAGACTGCAGCAAACTGAGGTCAGATGGTTCAACGACATGCAAACGACGACGACGGGTTACAAAAAAATAAAGTATGGAAATTACGTGTGACTGGTCAGATGGGGAAAAGCTTGTGGAGAGGTAGAGAGAAATGTTGGTCAACATGGCAGAAGGGTCCCAGGGGTTAGTACACGTCAGTAGATCTTCTTACAGTACATTTATAAAAGACATGAAATGGAGCTACCCCTCTTATTGTTCCTCTAACCAGGATAAATAACCTCAAACGCTATAAACTATACAACATTTCTACTCAAGTGATGGAACAAATGTGTATAAGGCTGGATGTACACTGCATGGTTCAAAAGACTTTTTTTATTTTATTTTATTTATTTTTTTGCTCTCAAGTGGCACAATTTGAAAACAAACAAACATTGAATTGGATATCTTCCGATTGCATAGACCAGTGATTCTCAAAGTGTGGTGCTCCCTCTAGCGGTACACAAAAGACTCACTGCCAAAGTACAGTCAACTTGTTTTTAACTTTAGTTCAATAAATTTGCTTTTAAACTTTAACAACTGTTTCTTTATGAACATTTAGGTACATTCTTATTTCACTTTTAAGTACTATACATTGTAATTGAATCTTCAATTGTAAATTGGACACTTTGACCTGCAGAGTAGATCCAGCCTAAAAAGTGTGCAAGTTGAGCTTGAATGTAAGAGTGCAATGTCATGAATGCTAACCGTATGGGGCCTGTTTAACAATCTCGCTGGGAAACTTCCTTAAGAGGCAATAACAAGGACATAAATGCCAGAGCACACATTTGTCAACAACAGGTACAGCTTATCCACACGTGTGCACTGAAATATCTGGACGTAAGATCTCATCGCTGTCCATTAAAATGCCAGTGTCCACATTTCTCATGTTTATCCTCAGTACAAATATAGCTTTTGTTTGTTGGTTTGTTTTCAGATAATGAATACATAGATACATCTTTTTTCGGGATAGTAAAGATCTGTTATTTTAAGGTCCATTGTGAGAATTTCATATTTCAATAAGCGCTTATGGCTTCTAAACACGCTTACAAAATTTTTTTCAATACAATACAGTAGTATAAAGATGTAAAATTAAGGACTACAAAACCGTTTTGATCATATTGCTTGTGAATTTCCCAATAGTAATGAAAATTAGCTTATGCCGTACGTGTTTAAGAAGCATTAGAGGAAATTGATCTCTTTAAAAGCGATCGTCGAAAAAATGGTCAACAAAAAATTGGTGTGCTCTCTGAAATGTCATTTCTCGGTTATTCTTAAAAGGGAAGAAGAAGAAAAAGAAAAAAAAGCCTTTTATATCTATTTCCTAAAAGCATTTTCACACATTTAACATGTACTCTAGTTCTCACGCTTGTACATTAATATGGATCTTCACAATGTAATAGGCAGATCCTTCCTTCATCTAAACGATAAAATCAAGAACATGTAACTGCACAAATATCGTGTGTACAATAAACGCTGCCATTTGTCTTCATGTGAGGGTTTGACGCGTTGTCTTTGACGGGGCTCGTGCAAAGATGACGTAATGCTGCTGGACCTCAGTGTCTTTTCCCTTTTTGTGCGAGTGGGGTTTGGGGTGGTTTAAGGGGGTTTGTGGAGTGAGCCGGCATGCCTCAATGAGCCTCGCGGACCTTGGCTTGCAGGGCGTCGCATGTCTTCTTGGCGTCGCCCAGCAACATGGCCGTATTGGGCTTGTAGAAGATGGGGTTGTCCACGGCGGCGTATCCCACGCCCAGCGAGCGTTTCATCACCACCACCTACAAGAAAACGGGAGCGGATGCCGTCACGAATGCCGATGCAGGACAACGGCGGTAAGCTCCGCCCCTCTTTTCATGCCAACGATGCTGGATGTTGAAAATGAAACCGTTGAGATTTTTTATAGTTGACGCTTAGGCGATGATAATCGAGTCGATGTCGTTTAATCGATGTCATTGAATATGTGATGGAATGCTTCATAATGTATCCTAGCGATTGTTGCAGTTTTATAACATTTGTAGATCTTAAACACCAAAATTAAAACTCAGCACTCTATTTTGCAAACAAACAAATAACATTGCTAATAGATTGAATTGGATAGTTTGTATGGACAATAGTTTTGTTTCCATCTTGTGCAATATATTTCTTCTTGCATGCTATTTATATAACATTTATATTTCCTATATCCACAACTGCTGCTGAAACGATGCAAATTTCCCCATTGTGGATTTATTTTTAATTTTTTCCAATATCCGGAACAATCTGTGTTATGGCTGTAACAAGTCAACAGTTAGTGATATCCGTAACAAACTACAGACGTTCTGTAACATTTGGCAGCTCTGCAGATGCCTTTTCAGATGGGTGTTCATGGGACTTAGGTAGCACGGTTATTTGAAAAATATGCATGTCTATCCTCAAATATAACAACAGCATGTCTCATTTTAACAAAATATTTCCACATGCGTAAGGCACCATTGCTAGTTTGCTGCACCTGTTGATTACCGCGACACCTCCATGTTGTTAAGGCCACAACATTTGACTGGCGATTAATCAACTTCAAGCAAGAATTATTATTGCGCAGCGATAAAGTCGACTATTCTGTTCAACCCAGAGTTGAACCTGTGCGGGACGATTGATTTACAGTGGTACCTTGATTTACATGTTCAATCCGTTCCATGACAATGCTCCTAACTCAAATCACTAGTATCTCAAAGTCATTCCAGTTCAAAGACTCGCTGATTTTGGGTGATAATATAATCCCGCCTGTGCCAAAAATACTCTTTGTTGCCAGTTTGAGTGGAAAGGTTCGGGAAGGTTCTTCTCCGAAATGGCTTAGTCATGTTTCCCTTTGCAGACTGTTTAAAACCATTTCCCTAAACAGTGCATGCTCTTGTTGGTCCATCTGTGTGTGTGTGCGTCTTCTTGTGCCTCATGACGACTGAAATCAAACCAGTCTGTCAAAAACTGAGGACCCCTGTATTCATTATATTTGGGGATTTTATCCCTTTACAATTGAATTTGTTAATTTCTTGATAACAGAGCGAAAAGAAAGTTTCTTTTCTCTCTTTTTACATACAGACTATTATCCAACAATGGCGACACTTTCATTTCATCAAAGTTACAGTAGCAAGCCACCTTTGCTGAAAAGGAGTGAAATTTGACAAAAATTAAAAAAATTGCCAACTAGACGCAAATTTTTTTTCGTACAAAAAAGTTTAGTGGCTCCTTTTTTTGGGGAGGGGGGGGGGACGGCATCGTCTTTCACTGCCCTATGTTAATGTATTAAAGTCATAATACTGAAAAACACTTATAGGCCATGAATATAAGACAATCCAATGAAAACCATTGAGCACGGCGGTAACTGAGCATGCGTTCTTGTGCCGTGTGACATCGTATTCTTACGCCCCTATGCAAACTAGTTCATTGTTCGCCGTTCGGAACCTCAAAACCTCGTATGTCGGGACCATGGTAAACAGAGTATCCCCTTTAATGTGGTTGTTGTATAATAATCACACAAAATAAAAGCATTTGCTGTTAAAAAAAATAAAAATAATGACCGTACCAAAAAAAATGCTAGTCAACGATCTATTTCTGCAGGCCTACCCTGTGGTAGCTAATTATTATTTCGTCATTGTTGATAAAACTGGGTAATCTTATGATTTTTGACTGTGGAGGGAGAAGGCTGCTCTGAGCAAAGAGTATCAATCCCAGATCTTGAAGCAGCGCCATTCCACAGGGAAACAGTCACCTCTAATGGGATCAGGATGGGACTGCACCTGGAGCCATTGCTCTCTCCACGTGTGCGTTTCTTGCAACATCCACTCGGGCCCGAGGACGTGAATGTTAAGATGGAGTGTGCGTGTGCCAGATGTGACTCACCTGCTTGGCCTTCCAGACCTCTAGCACGGGCATGCCTGCGATGATGGAGTTGGGGTCTTCCTGGGCGGCAGAGTTTACCGTGTCATTGGCACCGATCACCAGAACCAGGTCAGTCTCTGATTGGACACGCAAATTCATTTAAGTAAGTATTAAATCTACACTCTACTCTATTTCCACCTAAAGTTTCCGCAACTCTTAGAACTAAAAAAAAAAAAAGTTCCTGAAACTTTTGTTTCTCGTATTTTCTGTAAAGATTCAAAACAGGTACAGTGTATGTTCAGAGCTGCAAAGTCGATCCCAAAGAGGTTAAGTGAACTCAAGCTAGGGATGTGAATAAAAAATCTGTTAAATTTTGTTAAAGCAGGTTCCCAGTAATTCGATTTCTAGGAATCATTTATCAGTTTGCGTGGCCGCGCTGACGCTCATTTCCTCAGATGTCTCTCTGGAGGATCTCCTGATTCTCTCTGAAGGTGGCAGTTTCTAAAAAGTAGGCTTCTGTAATTGTGCAGAACGTATTTAGCAAAACCAGGTCAAATATTCTTTTCTACAAAACAATTAGTATTTGATTTATGTCTGAATTGGTTTTGGATCAAGCTGAATGCAAAAGGAGCACTATAAATATTCCCAAATATTAGTTGCCCAAGTCACAAAGTGGCATATATTGGGAAATGTATCCAGTAAAAAACAAATCGATATCTGCTGGATTAGAAGAGAGCTGATATCCTGATAGGAATGGTGAAGATTAGATTTGACTGTACTCAGTCTTAATGTTTATAGTTGTTGTATCAGTTGGACTTCAAAACTCAAGTATTTCATTTTCTCTGGACCAAAAGGAGTGGAACTGGCCAATTTCCTAAAGCAGTGTGTAATCTTGCAAGATACACAAAAACTGCATTGAGCTGTTTGATCTCTTGAAATACTTTGAGAAGGAAGTTTCCTACTTTCCTGTCAGCTCATCTTACCAGGGAAGTCTTCATTGATTTCATCCATCTCCAGGACAATGTCGTAAGGGACGCCGGCTTCAGCCAACAGCACGTTGAGCTGACCGGGCATACGGCCGGCAACGGGGTGGATACCAAACCTGCGGTAACAAAATGCAAACACTATTTTTGATGATCATGAACAACAACATCAGCCAAAAAAAAAACCCACAAAAACTGCAATCAAGTGGGATAAATTATTATTTGACCCCCTGCTGAATTTGTAAATTTGCACAGTTTCAGAAACAAATGGAACGTCTCCAGTTTTATGATTTTGGCGACAGACAAAATATCAGTTAAAAATGTATATATATATATAAAAACAAAACATGCACTACAAAACTTAAAAGTTATAAAATGTTGTGAATTGTGTATTTAATCCCCTACAAATTAGAATTCTGGCTCCCACAGATTGGCTGGAGCCCATGTGGCACACAGCTTTGGAAATTCGACTTATTTCTGTAACACCTGATCTCAACTCGTTATCGGAATACATTTCTGACATTACAAAGAGGCGTCGGAAAGTTGTCAGGGCCAAGACTGCAGACCTGCCCAAGGCTGGAATGGTTTACAAAATCATCAGGCAAAAGGCTTGGTGAGAAGGTGAAAACTACTGGGAGAGAAAAAAAGATAAAAAAGGGAGCAGCCTCAAAGTTCACAACTTACAAATTCAGTAGAGGATCAAATAATTATTTCCCGACTGTGTTAGTTCAGGGAGATGAGAATAAAGCACCCATGTATTGTAATAGCAGTCGTCGTGTGGATTGGGATTAACTCGCATTAGTTTGGTGAGTTTAGGCAGGAGAGTGGAGGTGAGTGCAGGCGGGCCGCAGCATCTGGGACATATTAGCGGCGGCTGGGGATTGAAAAAGACACTTTGGACACAGTCGACGCGAGGGAAGTGAGCGTGAACTTCCTATCGTACTACAGGACACCAGGAATGTAAGATTAAAAGGGATTACAGTCATTAAGAATTAGAATACAGTCAATGCAAAGTCAAGGGGAGGGAACATGCAACCCCCCCCACCTCTCTTGAACTCTGACCACCCACTTTCTCTGTAATTAAGTACAAATGCTCGAAGTAGCTTGTAAGCAGCAGCTGCCACTGGCACCAAAAAAACAGAGGTGGGATAATTACACGGGCTTCCGCTCAGCCTTTCCTCATCCATCCTTCTTGTGTTTGTCCTTTATTGCTGCATTTGGACATTTGACATTCGGTCAACTTCATCCATCGACACACAAGTCATAACCTGCCCCTTTTTCTTCTTTTGCCTTGATGCAGTTTTCAGTAATTGACCCCATTTGCAGCACATGAACACTACAGTTTTACTGGAATTCATTCAAAAGTATTGACCGCCCCAGGGTTCCGTCACAATTACTACAAACATTAGCTTGTTATTTAATGTTTTATTGTAATATAATTTTTACTGCTGACCACAACAAGGATGGCGCGTGTGAGGAGCCAATAGCTACAGCGGAGTGAACCTTTCCAAGTGAAAAATATTAACTTGGAGAAGAAAAGCCTGGGTAGAGTTAAGAACTTACTGGACATCCTTGCCAGCATCTTTGAGATTCTTTACCAACTCGGCGATGGGGTACTGTGCCTTTGCAGCACAAAGACCATAACCTGCAAGAAATAGTGAAAAGCTTTCAAAACTAGGCTTATTTTGTGAAAGAAATGAAGGTGCCACAACAGCAACAATATCCACACATCATTGGTAATATATGAAACAAAAACGCTGCCGTAGTTACAGTGCAATGATGAGTTTTCATCTGGTATAGGAGACAATACATGTTACCAGAAATCCATGTTCATTGATGAACAAATTGTATCCCACAAAATGTAACACTCAATTTCTAATAGAAAACTCTTCCCAACCTTATTGATTTGCTTTCTTACGAATTTCATTAATCACAAAGTAGTGGGATCCAATACAAGAGCTGTATCCAAATGTCTGCCTCTACTAAGATGATACTTGGTTTTAATTCATAGGTTATTATTGCTGATTTAGTTCACAGTGGTGTACAACTGCACTCAATAGATAGTCAGGGGTCTATTTATATTAGCAGCAGCATGATGGACAGTTGATGTCGAGTATAAACCCTCAGTTATGCTTTACATAAGACATCGTACTGTATCCCCCTTATTTTTTATTTTTTTAAAGTGTGAAATTATCTCAAACTGCACATTCTGTCGTTCACACACTTTTTCCTCCTGGCTCGCCACCTTGTTGTACACCGAGTGGTATGTGAGCACGCAATAAGTTTGTGTAGAAAAATTATCACTGGTATGAAGCTTCGAGGCAGAAATTTTCCTTTGAGTTTTTTTTTTATAAATTGAATTACAGTGCCCCAGTACTTTTGTCTATAGTGAATATTAATCATGAAAAATTCTAATAAACTCACTCATACTACCAGCAAAAAGTTGGCATTGGGGCTACCATATTTCTTCAAATAGTGCCAAGCATTCAACCGCATACTTTTCCCAGGCTCTTTTGGTATAACAGTGCTTGTCCTCATTCGGGTCGCAGGTGAGCTGGAGCCTATACCAGCTGACTTTGGGTGACAGATTCACAAGAAACTGGTTACCAGACAACCGTACAGCACATGAAGACTAACAAGCATTCGCACTCACATGGACAATTTAGTTTTCAATTAACATGAATGCTGTTGGATTGTGGGAGGAAGCTGGAGAAAATCCACCCAAGCATGGGGAAAGCATGCAAACTCCACATAGTAGGGCCTAAGCTGAGATTCAAATCAAGACCCTCAGAACTGTCAGGATGTGTTAAGCACTAACCCTACCATGCTACTGGTCACTATGTCATACACAAAAAAAATGGTGCCGATTTAGTTGCACTTATTCTTTATCACAACGTCAAAACCCCCACAAACACACCAAACGCTCCAGTGGTGTTTATGACGCCTTGTCACAACGACCAATCAGAAAGCATCGTGCTTGCACATGCCAATAAAACGGATGAGAGTTTCCAAAACCAGGGGGGGGGGAAAACAAGAAAAGAAACAAGTACATTATTCTGCGCTTTTGTTCTCTTTCTGCTTCCAACATTCCACATTTCAGAAAAAGAAAAAAAAAAAACACCTAAAAAAGCAGATAGCCCGACAAAGCATGCAAATCACGTTTATTGAGCAAATTCTTAATATTTTCCCCAGATGTCAATCAGGTGAGGTGACAGACGGCTGCAATTGCTCAAAGTGGAAACATGAGGATGGACTAAAAAGGAAGCACTCTGCAGTCAAGTGCTGATTACTGCTGCAGAGAAAATAATCAGCCATTTGATTACACAGTGTTCCGGCAATTATTACATCAGGAATAGCAAAAATTTAACACTGGATACTTTGCATTGCGGCAGAATAGAGGTCAACCTATTGAAGTTAAAGATGCATACAAAAAAAGACTAAATAAAACACTTTATGTGATAGCTTCGCTGACCTCTAAGCAATTGTGACAGTCCAAGTGTCTTTGACAGGCTTTATTATGATTATTCGAAATTCTCATATTTTGACGAATGTTGACTTTTGCAAATATTTCTGAAATTCTTTTTTTTTTTTTTTTTTTTCCATTGAAAAGATGAAGAAAAACAAATAAACCATTTTTCCACCACGCCGTCCAACTCAGACTTTATTTTGGCCCCTTTTTGGTCAGGCTGACTGATATGATCCTTGTTGACCTCCATTAGTTACAGAAAAGTCAAATCGTAGCGCAATATTATACAGACACACAGTCAAACAAAATTATTCATAACTACCTCTCTTCCAGCTGAAAATTACAAGACTGGCAAAACTGTTGTAAGATAGTTATATAAATGTTTTATTTGGCCATTTTTATTTACTCTCTCATAGCAGGTACAGTGGTGCCTTGACTTATACTGTAAATTTAATTCATTCCCTGACCACGCTTGAAACTCTGAACATTGCTATCGCAAAATCATTCTCCACTGAAATGAATGAAAATATTGTTAATCCATTCCATCCCAACATAAAATACCAACATTTTTTGTAACATGTTTTTGATCAGAAAATTGCACTCTACACTAAAACTGTTTGTGCGTCATGATTTCATGCTTCAATGCCCGTTGACATTGTGCGCCTTCTTGTGTGATAAGCTTTGGCCAGGAGGGTGAAGTACAATGCAGATATTCAGAACATACATAAGAGTTTCACATCTAAGTGTTTCAGTAAGCTTTCAGTCGTAATTTTTAAGAATAGATTCCTGTGAGTATTATTAGATCATCTGTCTACATGTGTTTCTACACAGTGTTTAAGTCTCCGTTGCTACTACTGCACCATGTGGTGTTGCAAATTAGCATTTGCTACAAACACTATGAATGACACTTGCATTGGATGACAGTTTTTAAGTGTATATGCTTTTTGTATTCGTCCCGAAATAAATAGTTACTAAAATACCGATGCTAGTTTTGGTAGCCCGTCCATTGTGTGTGAACATTATGCTAGCAGACTTGCATAAGTTGTGTGGTTTGGTTAATTACAGAATGTGTAATTCCCTGTTTTATTTTTAAACTAACGGGGAATGATAACCGCTTGGAGCAAGCACTTAGCGTGACTCAAAACAAACAAAAATAATAATTCAGCTGAGTAACAGCTTGTATCTAAAACAAGTTGGGTAATTCCTAAGTCAAGCTACCACTGTATATCCAATATTCTAAATGTACGGTTGACTAAAATGATCTGGATTACAATATTAAGTTTTTTTTTTGTCAACTGTCTGAGAAGATCTGGAAAATGTAAAAAGTATGAACATAGTAAATACTGTTCATTAATATCTCTAAGACAACATCTTACGGTAACTCATGTCATTTCCACCCAAAACAGTGCATCCATTCATCAAATTAAATAACTAACAGAATTTGGACCAACATAGGCTAAGGCCTGCAGCACACACCGCGATGCTGTCAAACCTGTTGGAGAGAGAACGTGGGCGAGGATAAAAAAATAAAATAAAATTCCACTCACGCGCACATTACAAATTTTAAATATATTATTTTTTAATTCTAAATGTTTTTATATTGCTGTAAAATAATATCTTATGTTTTATAATCTGTATTTATACGGCTTGAAGGCAGCGCAGCACGCGGTCTTGCCTGCTTAAAACCCAGAAATGTGAGTGAAAGCTTGTGTGTATTTTGATTGGCTGTAAGCTGCATTACCTGTATACCAATGTACTTTGTGTAGGCAAAGTATAGTTTTAACACTTTGCAGGTATTTTAACCCAGGTGAAAACCAAGACCCTGGTGCGGGTACTGCATCTTCACTTTAGGTATATATAAAGATTTTAACACAATTTTTCAAATATTGTACATACCTAGACTGGCTCATCAATAATTTTACTTGTATATCACATACATTTTCCCTATTGAAATTAATTGAAACATCATTCATCTATTCCAAAAATGACTACAATCTTTTTGTTGTGCTAGATTAATAGAACTGTATTGTACAAAAACATGAAACCATAAAAGAGAAGGTCAACAAATAAACTTGTTTTATAAAGTGTGGTCCAGTGAGTGATGTCAGGGCCTGAAGCTGGTTTCCCCAACTTGGTCCATTAGGGCCTAATGTACCAAGCCTAATGATTAGGCTATCTTCACACTGCAGGGCATGATGTCCAATTCAAATTTATTGAATGCAGCTTGTACTGTGGACGGAATGCGTCTGTGATGTCACACGCATGCACACAAAACAGGACGTCACATTGCGCATGCGCACAAACACAAGTCGCCGTGTTGACGGAAGTAAATACGGCCCCTCACTTAAGTTTTGTCATGATGCGTTAGTGGCGATTTCAAGGATTTTGTGCAACCGGAGCCAACATTTTCTTATATTTATCATTTCTAAAGCTACTTCTTTTCAACCAGATTTCTGTTGCTTCGTCCGCCGTTGCTTGTTGTCGAACAATTGTGACGTTTGTCGCCTTTTGATGACGTGTAAGACGGATGAGCGCCCCGTGAGCGTCCATACTGCACTCGCGTCAGAGACACGTCCAATTTGTATCCACATATGAAAGAGGCGTGGGTTGGTTTTGCCACCAGCATAGCAGAAGCTTCATCGAGCAAGCTTCTGCTATGCCGCCGGCATTGGTAAATCAAGATACCACTATATGTGGAAACCATGGGGGCTTCAGCACTTACAATGTAACTGAAAGTTAAAGTGGTTAAATTTAAACCTGAATACCCATCTGTCCATTTTATTTTGACCTTGTCTATGGTTGTATAGTTTGTTTTACAAACTCAAATGTATTATATGTTCATTCTGTATTGTAAGGCCAGAATTGTTTTTACACATTTGTTATTATACCTAATGTCATGGTCAGTTAAAATGAAATTAGAGCATCCAGTGCATTGTAGAATGTCTATTTACCAGGCACAACCACACAAGGGCCCAAGAATGCGTGTTCATGTCAGTGTAAGTGTGCATGGGGGGGGGGGGGGGGGGCACCCCAACCTTGTCAATTAGCCCAGCAAAATGGTGATGTAACGCAGGTCAAGAAAGGGTTAAATAAACAGAACACACTTTGCAAAAGCCTGGGAGAGGTGGAAAAAAACCTGACAGGCAAAGTCAAAATGCCATGTTTTTCTACTTGCATACAAGTCCTGTGGTGTGTTACCTGGAGTGATGATTATGCTCTGGGCCTCTTTAATCATGTCCACAGTCTGATCCACATTGACCTCTGTGTGCGTCCCTGTGATCTCCATGGGCTTCCCAGTACCAGTGGAAGACGTCCCATAGCCCCCCAGGATCACGTTTGCCAGTGAGCGGTTCATGGCCTAACGGGAAGAGTTGTTTTCGTTTTTATCATCGTCTCATTCTGTGTCGACTTTATTTATAGTAAGGAATGAGGGTAAATTGTCCTGAAAAGCACACGTGGGGACTGAAGTTTTGCTCCTCAACAACCTAGCCACTATAGTGAGGTTAGAGTCCCTCCTGGTGGATGGGAGAAGAGCAACAACAATTCTTTCAACAAGTAGCCTTTTTTCACAAAGAGATCCTGCAAAATTGGAGCATCAAAGCCCGACATTTAATCACCTTTGCCTTTCACGTAAATCTCAGGAAACACATTGGCAAGAATTTGGGCTTTGAAATCAGAGGGTCACGATTTGAGTCCTGCTGCGGACAAAAAAAAAAAAAAAGCAACTAGATGTTGGAGAAATGCTACTGGTAATCTGCTTTCTGGCTACTTTCGAGGTGACATGATCAGCGAATCTGCGTAATGCTCCAGAGTCACTTTCAAGTGATGGTCGAAGTCTGGCTGCTTGACTGCACTTTCTGAAATACGCATTAAGGAACGCCAACCCCCTCACCATGTGTGCAAACCCCCTAGCGTCACCCCTAGCAATTTGCTGAATGCGCAAATTAGTGTTAGCTTCTCTACTTAAAGTTCCGAACACAGTGAGAGTCTGGGGGAATTTGTTTGGTTATGCGTCCATGCGCCCACATACACACGGTGTTGTGTATGAAGATCTGCCTCCACGAATGAAAATGCTTTGATTGTTTTTATGACCGCTTGACAGCCCCCATCCCCCCCACAATGATGTGAGCTCTGAAACCACAAGTAGAAGCCACTTGCTTGCCTGTTCAATCCCCTAGCTCCAGCCCCGTTGTCATGGTAATTAAATCAGTACTTGCCATTGGCCCAGCAGTATAAGGGCGGAGTGTCCTCTCAATCTTAAATTTCAGCAACACAAGAAAAGGTTTATTGAAACGTGTGCTTTATCCTTGGGAGTATTTTGACAAAAACACGCTACAGACATGTTAAGATATCTGGGAACTACTTTAAATTCTGAAAAAAAAAAGCATAATAAAATATGCCTCTTTTAAACTTCACACTCTAGTCCCGGCATCGCAGAATACCCTTTAAGATAGGTGTTATCACATCTTTTATGGCTCTGACACTACCTTTGTCCCCACATTCTGGAAAAAAGTTGGGACAATGTGAATTTTACATGCAGTTTGAAAGGGGCCACTACAGCAGCTGATTGTGTCTTGTAGCGGTTGAAAATTGCAAAATGTATGTTGTCCATCCCTACTTACCACACACATAATGTATGACAGAATGGCACCAGATGATCCGATGAGGGCGCCGACGATGGTCAGGAGGTTGTTGTTAAGCAGGAAGCCTTCGGCGCACAAGGCCCAGCCCGAGTAGCTGTTCAGCACGGTGATCACCACCGGCATGTCGGCACCTCCGATGGCTGCCGTTAAGGTTACTCCCTAGAGAAAACCCGAGACGAGCATGTTAGGGCCAGGACATCACTTGAAAAGAGAGATGTTGTCGTAATACATTAAAACAAAAGAGTGCTATGCTTGGATCCCCCTTAAAACGAAAAAAATCCGAAGCAGGACTGAAAAGAAAAGGCAACACCTTTATCATCATCA
Organism: Phyllopteryx taeniolatus; assembly: GCF_024500385.1. Lineage (NCBI taxonomy): Eukaryota > Metazoa > Chordata > Actinopteri > Syngnathiformes > Syngnathidae > Phyllopteryx > Phyllopteryx taeniolatus. The sequence goes on along the minus strand of NC_084516.1, from coordinate 13,334,417 downwards.
TCATCATCATCATCATCCATGGTCTTCCTGTACTGAAGATGATACATGAGACAATAAGAGCCTGATTGGAGAGAAGGTATTTGGGATCCACTCACATCCAACTGATACAGTATCCAGCTAAGCTCTCTACGGAGGCCCTGATTCGTCCATTGAGGATAAGAGGAGATGTATGGGTTGGCTAAGAATTGATTTGCTAAGCTGCCAATGGAACATCTTTTCATTGTAATGACAGCAATGTGTTTCACCTTGTTAGTTGGCCTTCTTGGCCAATTATGATGGATTTTAAGGTAGCAGGGGAAACAAAGGTCAAACACTTCAAATCATCATTACTTGAAAGCCTCCCAAAAGAGTCTCTTGCTTACGATGATCGATTGCGTCATCCTTACTTCAGTTCACTACAAATATTAATGAGTCGTATGATGACAGAAATAAAGAAACTCCAGAGGTCAAAACTGTTTTTAATATCCTGCTGCTAAAATTTGAACTGAATGTCAAGGATGAGAACCTCTCGAGGTACATTTGCAAAAGGTTAGGTGTGACTTTAATGTGGTGAAGCCCAATATAATTAAGAGTCAAGTGCAAGCAGGAAGCTGGCAGTTGCACAAAGTAGACTCTTTTTGCCACGATGGTTGCCAGACTATGAACAGATTTCTAGGCAGCTACCGATGTCAGCGCAACAGACTACTTATTGACTGACTTTCCTCTTGGCCGTCTTCGCCTTCGCGATGGAAATAAGAAATCAACATTCTTACACGCTCCGTCCGTCACCATTAACAGATTCTGATCTGTGTGTGCTTAAACGTCGCTGTAAAAATGAATGCTTCGTTGTGTGCACGTGGCCTAACGCCAGAAATGTACGCACGCGAGCCATACCATGAGTGCAGACAGAGCGGAGACTGAGCCGAGGCAGGTGATGCCGGTGATGTAGCTGGGGTCAAGCATGTAAGGAATCATTCCGCCAATGCTGCCGGCCATCAGAGAGGCATTCAGGGCATGGCGGGCAGGGAGAATCAGGGGGGCGCTGTTCAGCATACCTGTGTGATGGAGAGAAGAGGATGACCACCATTCCAGTTTACATAGCATGGTTCAAGTGATACAATTCAGATGAAATACAGAATAATTTTTGGGGTTCTCTTCCCTACTGATGATTCATTCATTCGCCTTGCCATAAAATGAAATCAGTGATACATGAACACACACATTAGTTTAAAACTGAGTTTTGAGCAGTCAATTATCATCCATGTCCTAATAATTCATGCATCCATCAATTTTCCATACAACTTCTTTTCACTAAGGTCACGGGAATCATTTTAGTTATTTTTTCTTGAAAATCAATAATTTTGGCAATCGTGTGGGATTTGCTCAGGCTACCATCCAATTTAAAGAAGCGAAGTGTCTTCTTGAAATAAATGAGGCATGTACGGATTTGACCATTTGGCAGAAACCAAAAGATGGCGCAAATAATTCTGACCTAATTAGTTTACTCCGTAAACAGAAACCAAACAGGAAGAAAATGTAATGCTACATAAACAGAAAATGTTGGTTCAAGGCATTTGAAACTACAGAGTGGCAATATTTGCTGTAAATATTGCAATACAGCATACACCTATAACAGACTTAATTGAGTGAGCTTCCCTTGGCTGCCAAAGTATCAATATGCCTGTATGTTTGTATTGCAGAAGACTGCATTCATATGGTGACGTGCTTATCTTGCTCAAGAATCATAATAGGCTTGGTTGTGCATTTTACTGAAAGGAAGTTTATATTTGTTCCGTAGGCTGCTTTCTTATCCATTTTCTGTGTAGCTGTTTCGAAGTACACGTGTGAAGTATGTTTTCTGTTCCAGCACAGCACAGACAGGCAGTACATTTTTTCCCCCACTTTTTATTCCTTTATTTCATAAGTACAGCACATGCTCTTTTCCAGGGCAGCACAGTGTACAAGTAATTAACATCTGCCTCACAGGCAGGAGGTTTGCATGTTCTACCCATGCTTGCATGGGTTTTCTGTGGGTACTTTGGCTTACTCCTACATTCCAAAAAACATGCATTTTAGTACTTAAGATTCTAAATTGTCCTGGTGTAAATGTGAGAGTAAATGAGGGCTCGTCTTTGTGCTTCATAGGGGCCAGTCCAGTGTGTACACTGTCTGTTGTCCAAAGTATGCTTGGAAAGGCTCCTAATGAGGAAAAATGTTATAGAAGATGGATGTATGGATGGATCTTCAAAGACTGATTAGCAGAAAATGTATGGAGTGAGGTTCCCCATACTGACACAGCTAGCGTCCCGCACCACATTGCAGAAGGTTTTTTTTTATGCTTTTGAAGTTTTCTTCCTTTTCAATGTAAAAAGGCATGCGGCAACATTCAGTGAATTGTACAATTGTGATTGAATGAATAAAATACACAATTCACAACCTTCACTGGAAGACGTACGAGGGGGCAAAGCAGACAGAATAAGAAGCAACCAAGAAGACCATCTTCAGTCCTCGTCAGGAGCCGCAGACTTGTTCTCGAGACAGTTACCCTTGAACTTTTACCATACCTTGGTTAGATTTTTTTAAATTGTTATTTTAGTTAATAAGTCAAGGACAATGAATCCAAAATCTGACCAGGCGCCAGTCATTATTGGACTACATGGACATGCGTCAGCCCTTCTAATTTTGAGAAAATGGTTACCTCTGTTTTTAGCTGACACTACACTACTACACTATGAAACACTGTACAGTTGGACGTGCAGGTTTAGAGATGATCAAATTAAGTTCACCTGTAGAGATTATAGCGCATTCCTTCTGAAATTGCACCCGAAAACACAATATCTCTAGAATTTGTGAGAAGTGTATATTTAAATCAAATGCTCGTATGTACATTAAGTATAATCTTTTCCAACCTTGCAGTTTGCCATATGCCACCAAAGAGCCGCTGAAAGTGATGCCGCCGATGAAGGTGCCCAGGTAGGCCACTATCTTGGTGAGATTGGCCGCAGGGTCTGTGGCGAAGTGTGGGTACTCCACCATGTATTCTGCCACGCAGGTCAGCACGGCCGCCAAACCCACCAGGCTGTGGAAGGCAGCCACCAGCTGGGGCAGGTCAGTGATCTGGATTCTCTTAGCAATGGTCAAGCCTACAGTGGAGAAAAGAATTTTACACACACACACCACACACGCCACACACACACCCCCACACACACACTAGTGCTGGGAAGTGGGCCTGTGGAACCATGTGCTGCTGATGGCCTGTTATGGCGGCTTTCCATGTTTGTGTATGTGCAGGTGATGTGGACTGTTTAGTCTGGACCTTTGCTTTGTTACTGAAACAATTAGCATTTAAATTAAATGATCAAACTGTCTCATGTAAGTGAGAGATGGTGACTAATGCACAAATCTGACAAACTGCACACACACCCCTCCCTGGGTCTGGCAGCAAATGAGACATGCACCGTTTGATGCAAACATCACAGAGCACATCCGCACGCTACACACCTGCTTCTTAATCTATCCAAGCACAGAGAACAGATGCATTCCCAAACATCCACATACTGCACATCCAAACAAGATACCGACCATGTGGCGTATCACGTAGCTACAAATTCCGACTCACCAGCGGTGCCGCCAACAGCCATGGCGGCGGTCATCTGTGCCAGGAGCTCGGGACTCGGCTTGAGTGCACCCAGTGTGGCGACAATCCCCCCGGCGACTCCCATAATACCCAAGGCGTTACCCAGGCGGGCTGTGGACTGGTTGGAGAGGCCAGCCAGGGCGCCGACGCAGCACATTCCGGAGCCCAAGTAAATCATCTGGTGAGAGGAGCGGATGGATAATTCTTACAAAAAGGACTGTTTTACATGGAAGGTTATGTGCAACATCTGGACAAACGACCACATAAAAAGGATGATTACCTAACTTTTAAATGCCAGTGGACTACTTTAATGCACTCTTAAAATGTGTGGCACATTTTATACAGGTAGATTACCAGACTGAAATTTCCCACCTGCTCAATGTTGTATCCCGACTGCAGCGCTGCAGCGTATCCGCCCACGAAGACACCAGCCGGAAGCAGATAAAGGTAGTGGTACTCCGGGGGATCGGTGGGACGCTTGAACATGTCCAACATCTTCTGAGTCACCAGGAAACCACCTTAGTCAGACACAAAATATAAACTTTATGTGGGGTACATACACAACGATCAGGCCGAACATGAGCATTTTTACTCTTATGATCAAACTCAGAGAAGGCCTAATTGTTGGATATCTCCGAAGAAATTCCCAGTGTGTGTATCCAGTGGTTGGGTGGGGTGTGTTTATTCCTTGCCGAATTGCTCGAAAAACGGTCGGGGCTGAAAATCGTAACTGTTCAACCCTCCATTAATTCTTTCCCCCCCTCCCTCAATCATGTGTGAGGTTTCTTTAGAAATAGGAGGAAACCATGAGATTGCATGACAGCAAAGACAATGTGGCATTAAGCTGTAGGGAAAACACTGCAGACTGATTATCATAAAAACATACTTTAGACAGAGGGTGTTTGAAAAATATTGACAAGAGACCTGTTGTGAGCCCAATAACCCATTCCAGGAATCCAGTGTGTCCTTTTTGTCAGTGTAACTATTTAAAAGGAAAAAAATACCTATGTGGCAGCAGTGTCTTGTTGCTATAATTCTGGGTTGGCTAACATTACATTGGGTTTTGAATAGAGATGGGTCAAGTCAAGTCAGAGTATTGACTGTTACTTTAGAATACAGTAATATGACTCAAGTTAAAAAGTAGTTCTCCAAATAAAATACTGGCGTCAGAGTAAGCAAGTACTCTGAAAAAACTACTTAAACGTCAATAGTGGTTAGGTTGGTTGAAAAATCGATAAAATAAAAGTGGCAAACGAAATGTTGCTCAGTATAATGGAGTGAAAGGAGAGTTTATTCATAACATACTGTATATATTCAAGTAAAAGGTTTATTGCATTAAAGCTACTCTGACAAGTCAAATTTATCCATAAAGTAACAGAATAAATTTTTTTTTAAAAAAACGTTCTACTCTGGCATTGTGAACCTAAAACCCACAAATGTGAATCAGAAGCTAATAGATTTGCTGCAGTCATTTCAATACTATTCTAGGTCACAAGTTGATTTGTGATTCTAGAAAATACCATGAAAGCCTGTGTCACGTTTTTTAAAAATATAATTTACTTTTTACTGGTCTAAGAGTTAAGGATGATAAAATGTTATTTAAAACATTGCCAGACAGTTGGAGGTTATAGTTCTGTTATTTGCTAGCCAATCAGATAGTTCTCGTCACCAAATGTTAGCTGATGACCATGTGTTGTAATGTCAGCGTTGCCCACATGACACGCCTGTGGAAAGAAGAGGCTCCACCATGGGATGGGTTCCTCAAAAAGGGTGCACAAACTGTGACACAGGATAGGGCTCCTCTTTAACTGGAGTGTTGTGCTTCATCCATTTCTGTGAAGTTTACGTTTTGTGGCTAATGTGGTAAACCATTTTGAGATGTACTTTTGGAACCATGGAGAAAAAGGTAAAGGAGCGTAAGAGTACGTAGATTACAGTACATTCCACAAGAAAATCTGTGATATAGTGGGGTTCTGGTCAGTGAACCACGATATAGCAGAGGAATACTGTATACACTTTTTGGAATTCTTGTCAATGGACACAAACAATCCAACGGAATCTGCTGATCGGTGAACATTAGATTGTTACTTCCAGGGAATGAAAAATGAAATTGGTAAAAATAACTACAGTGCCACTAAGAAAATAGCTTAATTACGAGAAGAGCGGAATCACTGGGTCGTTTTGTTTTTGTTTACAGATAACATCGGCACATCAGAATGTAAAGGGGATCACTCAACCTAAGCCATTATCTGGTTACAGAGCGACACTATATATTAAGAAATATTTATTTCAAAATATGACATTCATGTCATAAATACAAACACTGCACAAAAAACTAGTTTGCGCAGGGGGTAAGAATATAACTTGCAACAATCAATATATCACATGGCACTTAAATGCTAGAAGTGTTTTTTTTTTATATACAAATATATACAAGAATTATGATTTTACTACTGCACTAACATAGTAGCTATATAGTGATAGAGGTTAGGGTGTGTTCTGACTTGCATATAAAATAAAAAAAAGAAAGGTTCACCATTGTTAATGCAAAATTTACACCATGTTGCCAGCGGCGAAGGCATCCCCGTAACAAGTGCGCTGTGGTATTTTGGCCAATTCTCCCTCCCCCCCCATTTAAGTCTTACTAAGTTTTATCTCAGTCTATCACAATACCCGTGATGGGTCATGTGGAGACAGGGCTGCTGAGTTCTAGACACTTGAAGGCACACTATGTTACAGCTGGCAGTTTATCAGACGATAGTATGTTTCCTCCCCGCCTGTCACGTTCTCATGACGTGCCACTCATTTGTTATGTTCTGCCAAGGTTTTCTACAGATGAAACATGGACACCAGTACGACCAACTAGGTTTCCCATCTGCACTGTGACTGCCATGGCAAATGTCTTTACTATTTAAACATCTCGCCGGGCTTCCACGGAAATTACGGCCTATTATGGTTGTGATAAGTATTATGAGGATGCCAGGAACAATCTGTCATTAGATGAGCGAGGCCAGTTAAAAAAAGTGTGCGTGTGTACCAAGCGAGAGGAAGGGGAGCCCGGTCAGAGCAGGTGGATAGACAAGAGGGCTGTGGAACTGGGTCAAACGAATGTTACTGTACAATTTATATACAACCTGTCAATCATCCGATTACACTGATGTTTTATTGGTTGGCGGTCGCTGTAACTGGCACCAATGACCGCGAGTATGTCTACATGTGTGTGTGTCAGAGGCATTATGGAGACTCACCAGCTATGTTGACTGAGGAGATGAAGGCGGCGAGCACGGCCAGCGTCTCTGCAGTGCTTGTTGGTGCATAGCCACCTCCCATTAGGGACAGACCACCCACGGCCGTTAGACCTGCAGAGAGTGGACATTTGGAAGATTAGGCAAGCTATTCTTTCATAAAACAGCCTAAACTTGGGTGATAATGGTTGGAATAGAAGAAACAACAACAACAGCAGAACACCAGTCATAATCAGCACACATACAGACACTTTATATTCCATTCTTCAACAGGGAATACTTTCCTTTCCTGATTTGGTGATTAGAGCATTTGTGTGGTTTGGCTCAGGAAGCCTCAATAACATCAGTCCATTAATGACTTACAGGCACTAAGATGCAACACACAGCAATCTGCATTCAAAAAGGACTTCAGCAGGTACTGTGGTAGAACAGTTGGGTCCAGAAGCATTTGGAAAATGAGAGTTGGGGTGTTTTTCTGTGATGACATATCTCCTGTATTAGTTAAGCTGCCATGTCACTGTCAGGGTCCGAAATACTGATTAGTAATACAATTTCGTATAACAAATTCTGAGCTTTGTGTAACAATTTTTTGAAACACTGTTTTGGGCAATCAGTGGCATTTAAAAAAAAAATAATAATAATAATAATAAAAACATAACGTTTATCATTAAAGTTTCTGGGAAAATATATTGTTCAAAGAAATTTTCTATTGTGACAGGCCTAAACATTATATTGAGAGAGAGAGCAAGAGCAATGGATAAAAATATTGTTCAAACAGTATAAAAGAGAGTCACAACTGCAACAAAACTCTGCAGTATAGTAGGACCGCGAAGCAAGACCTGTGATATAGCGGAGGATTACTGTATCTGTATTCTGGGATGATAAATTGCAGGACTCATTGTTGTGGGGCTGGGACTCATTGTTTCCAGACATGCATCCCGGGATTCAGTCTTAAGTGATCTATGATCTATCTATGCTAACAGACTGTACATACATACAAAATCATAAAACTACCAAATCTTATTTGAGTTGAACCAAAATTTGGTATGTGCCTTCAGAGTCAGTAAATTTCATCTGGTGTTTAATACGAATTATAAATTTAACACTACATTTTCCCAACGCAATTTGACATAATGGCACTCAAATCTCATCAAATCAGGCCGTTGTGTCTACTGAAGCTCTTATTGCATTTTGTTCCCTTAGAAGAAACTTGACACTTTTTCCTTTTTAGAAAACTAGTATTTAAACATTTGTGTCTAAAGACTCAAAGGGTAGAATATGAAATGTGTCCCCGAGGCACATATAAGACGAGCAAAGATGTGCACATAAAAGCAGCACAGGCCTTGTGGCCAATAAAATTTTTAAAGGACGTGAAAAGTGTCCACGTTAGTTTCCACCGAGGCTCTGCGGCCCCACTCTGATGTCTGGTAAGGCAGCGTGCATGTACGACTAAATGAGTAAGAGACCACCCTGACCCCAAAGATCACCGCTGGTGTGTTACTTCCTACCTTAGCGTGGGTCGTCAGGGTGATCAAAGCGGCGAGAACACACACATGCACTTACCTCCCTGACCTTTGGACCCCATTGTGTTAAGCAGCAGTCAACAACGGGGGCACAATCTTTTAAGGTTTTATTTGGACTCGGAAAGCAGAGAGTACCTGTCTTTTAGATGACTAAAAATTGTACTTCCCTCACAAATTACACAGGGATACCGAGAAGCAGAGAGAAGACAAAATCAGGGCAATCGAATTGGATGCCTAAAGGTCCCATATTTTGGCCATTTAGACCTCCATATTATAAAAGTCCATTTTATTTAAAAAAAAAAAAAACATCTTGGTTTTGTCATACGAGTGTCCAGAAAAAGCCCCTCTGACAGCTTTGATCCAGTTTTGTATCGGCTTTGTCCATATTTGGCGAAGACCGCCAGCTTTTCTCTGATTGGTTGCCTCCATGTGGAAGACCCACTTGTGAGAGCACACTTATTTGTTATGTTAACAGCGCTGGCTCAAGAGCAGAGAGGTACCGTAATTTCTAGTGTATAATGCCCACCCATGTATAATCCGTACCCCCAAAGTTTTTTTTTTTAACAAATGGATGATTTTGCTTCTACCCATATGATGAAAACATCAAGTATTATCTGTATTTTGTTAGTTTTTTTAAAAGAATTATGCTGGTTAAGCACTTTATTTGAACATGCAATACGTTTTTTATTTACTTGCTCTTATTTTGAAATTCACAGCCCTAATTTTATTGAGTAAATGGCGGCATACATATATAAAATGGGGACGTTTTTTTTCATTTTCCCCTATACCAAACTAATAAAAAAATGTTGTAAACTACTTCATTGCGTATGAAGTAGTCACCTATATCAATTACACACACACACACACACACACAGTGGGTACGGAAAGTTTTCAGACCCCTTAAAATTTTCACTCTTTGTTATATTGCAGCCATTTGTTAAAATAATTTATGTTCATTTTTTCCTCATTAATGTACACACAGCACACATTTGAAAGATTTTAACATTTTGTCCTTCCCTGCCGCATTTCTATTATGAAACATTTTCTTTAGTTTTATTTTGGGATAAAAAGAGCAGAATGTGTAAATGGATTCCACTTACAGTTATGACTTATAAAACAGTACAAGTACTGTACAAGTCATAATATTGTAATGAATGAAAATGAGCATCATGAATTGAGGCAGTGCATTGATGCATCAAAATAATACCATGCGCAAAAAAAAAATAATTATGCACACAACTAACCTGAGATGGCATTGGTGACGGACATGAGCGGTGAGTGGAGCGCAGGGGTGACGCCCCAAACGGTGTGGTAACCCACGATGCCTGCCAAGCCGAAGGTGGTGACCATCTGCGTGAAGGCAGCATTAGGAGCCGCCAGACCCAAACCCAACAGCGTGGCAAAGCCTGACACAAAGGACGGGAACAGTTCAACAGTGGACAATAGTAAATAAACATTGCCACAGTGAAATATGTTAAAATATATATGAAATTATATAAACAAGTATAAAAGATTTGCTGATCGTTAACTATTCTGTCAATTGTGTCTGATTGCCTGTTGATTGAGCAGCAAATAAAGCTGCTAGCATTGAAAGAGGAATTGAGCCTATCCATTGTCTATAGAGCTGGAGCTTATCCCAGGTGAATCTGGGAGCGAAGTGGGGTGCACCATGTACTGGTCGCCAGCCAATCGTAGGGCACATATAGACAAACAAACCACTCACACTCACATCTTCAGTGAACTCAACACGCATGTTTTCGGGATAGAGGAGGAAGCCGGAGTACTCAGAGACAAGCCACAAATCAAACCTGGGGACAACAGGAAGGTTGAAGCTAAGATTGATACCCTGACTTTCAGAACTGTGAGGCACATGTGCCAACCACTTGGCAGGTTTTTGAACATTTTTAACCTTCAAACAAGTGATTCACGTAGTGTGGTACGCGAAAGAATCACTGAATTAAATACAAATAATATTTACAACATAAAACATGCACTACAATTGCACTTATTAGAGTGAGAAGTTATGCCCCCCCCCCTTAATCCAGTGCATATTTTGTACTTTTCAAGTACGGTCCATTTATTTTAAGTATAGTCTAGTTGTATTCAACTTTTAAGTACAGTACAATTCATTTGCATTTAATCTTTAAGAACAGTTTGTTTTCAAACATTTGAGCAGATTTTTTTATTTAACTTACTTGCAAGACGTTAATTGAATCATTATTTAATTACACCTTTTTATTTCCCTATATTTAAGAGCAGTATTAATGTTCAAACTGAATAATGTTGCCGTGGCTTACACGGAGAAATATACTTTGTAGGAATAAAAACTTGGCATCGTTTTGGATGAACACTAAGACTTCTCTTATGTTATGCATTTTAATGTTGCTCATGATGGTGGTACTTTGGAGACCCAAGTACTTTTTGAGGTGGTACTTGGTGTAAAAAGTTTGAGAACCACTGCTTTAAACAGTTTCAGAACTGTTTTAGCCTAATCAATAATAGTAGATGGCCCACATTGGCATATGCAGGTTTTTCTAATTTCCCATAAGCATGTGAGAAACTCTCAGCCCCCTAGCACTCCCAAAATCAGGCAGTTTATTATTCTAAATGACTCAATTATACATCCAAGCTAATGAGCAGGTAGACAGCGCCCGGCGAGATGTCGGCGTGCACATAAAGAGCACCTAACGATGGTGGCTATGCGGCGGGGTAGTGACCAATGTGTGATCTGCAATTAAGTACATGTGGCACACTTATATAGTGGCCTGTGTGGTACCGCGGGGAGCCGTGGCGGCGGTGTCACTTCAAACGAACGCTCGGCGCAACACCGCTTTTATACAGAGCACTTCCTGACACTAAGAGGGTGCCCGTTTTTGGCTGTGAGTGTGTGTGCGCTCGCTTTAATCTGCCTGTGACACTTCACACCTCCCGTGCACATTCCAGCGCTGACCTAAGAGAGCTGATGATTAACCTCCACCTCACAGCAGACCCCGGCCTCCCTAAAACTGACCCACGAGTCCAATGAGGACAATTAAAGCAAAATTAAGTCCAGAGGGGTGCCCATGTTGAGAGCTCTGAACTTTCCTCACACTTTACATGACACATTCAGCAAACTGACCTCCAGTGTACGCGCTAGCAGAAGTGAGAGTTGCCCTGAAGGGAGAGATTTGGGAAGTCTTCTCGGCCTTCAGCTCCCTGACAGACTTCGGCTTCGGAGGAGCAGCGGTGGGCATGTTGTTGGGCTGAGGAGCCGGGAAAAGGATGTTTCCATTCTGAAAATGCAAATAAACACAAGGTGTGGCACAACAGAAAAGTAAGGAAAAGCAGAAAGGAAAGATAAAAGCTGGGCTAGGAATGAGGGTAATCATTGCTCAAAGACTTTTACTAAGCAATGGCTAAGTTTTGAATGACTAAGTTTTGGTTTCCTCTGAAAGCCTAATGACCTTAAATCTATGTAACATTAGACGAATAACATCAAAGTTGGCAAACTCATGGTACACTTGGAAGCATAAGTGATATCTGTTTTTAATCCATCATTTATAAGATGCACAACATGTCCAGTAAGTAGATACAGACAAAATAGATCATTAGTTTACTGGAAAGAAATGAATAGACCCTAGCCCAAAACTGATAAAAGCACAAAAAGCTTCTCAACAATATGATGAGGATGGATGACAAAGTGTGGTTGGAAAAAATATAAGATATGCATCACCTCTACCATGACTGGTAATAAAGCAGAGGTCATGCATCAATTCAAAGCCTGTAACCAACACTTGCTGGCCACAAAAAATAAATAAATCCACAATCTAATGAGATCCAATACGAGAGCTTCCTTTCTACTTTTAGAAGGATAACAACGCTCACTTTGACTGACTGTCAAGTATACCAAGTTAAAAATATAGTCATTATTGAGGTGTCGTAGGGTAAAATTGTACATCATACTTCCTTCCTACCATAATACCCATGTTGCAGTCACATTTTGTTACCTCCACCAAGTAAAATAACACAGGGTAACAATTTCTTTTGTAAGTTGTCTATGTTTTTTTTTAACTGATTTTAGGACAATTTTGCATTGCTGAATCCAAAAATGACATCCATTTTTCTTGTTCAGGTCAGATTTTTATGCCAAGTTGTTAAAAGTTAATTAATCAAAAACAAAGGAAATTGACCTTGCCATTCCAATACTTTTGGAGGGGACTGTGTACACACACACACACACACACACACACACACGCGCACGCTTCAATGCAAATATAACGGGCATCAATTATCCGCGGATTTTCGCTATTTGCAGTCGGGCCTGGTCCCTATCCCCTGCAAATAGTGGGGGTCCAATGTATTTATTTATAGTTTTTAGTTAACCTACCATGCATATTTTGGAAAACTGGGTGAAGCTGAACTACCCACGCATCAAACCTGGGATTTCTTAACTGTATGGCCAACGTCCTAACCACTATGGTGCCGTGCTGCTGTATTAAATAATAATAGAATATATACAACATGAAAGTAGTAGATTTTTTTGAACGACAACAACTAAATAAGTTTACAAACATTGAAACAACTGTAGTTACATTTGAGGGTAATGGCTTTCTGGGAATCATTAACTGTAAATTGTTGTAAAGGTGACACCTAGCGACCATCTGAGGAAAACACATGGTGTTTGCCTTGCTCTAAATCAGCTTCCAGACCTTTATTGAGCGAGGGCACACATTTTCCTTTAGAAAAATGCTATGGCACACCACAAAAAGAACATGTCAAAAAAAGTATCTACAATATACGAAATAATGATCATGTCTCAAATTATTCGCAAATTTACATATTTAGTATGAAATCTGGGCCTATTTAGTTGAACTCAAAAGCAATGATTGTTTTAGTAGTAACAGGTGGATTCACAGGTTAAATGCTCCTTCTGCAATCTAGTGGGAGAGCATATAATTTTTCTGCCTGTCACCATAGAGATGACATTGACAAACAAAGGTACATTGCAGTATACATCTAATAATTCTCAGAGTAATTTAAACAAATTTGATGATTTCCTCCAATACACCTGATGATCTCCCACAGCACACTAATTTGGAGCGGTACAGTGGTTGGGAATCATTGCTCTAAATCACAGGTGTCAAACTCAGAGGATTGTGGGAAATGCCAAACACATGCAGGTATGTTCACATTTTGTACCTGCATGACAACCGAGCCTCTGACAACGTGATCCATGGTCCCGAAGTCGAACACATCTTTGACATCAAGGTAAAAGTTGTCCTTGTCAGGACTTATGGCACGGATCAGCTTTGTGATGTTGTTCGAGTAAAGTGTACTGGACTGTGTGGGCAAGCGGCTGGGCAGATCTGTGTAGCCAATATGGGTCACACCCTACAAAAACAAGAGTGACCACACTTAGAGGACCTTTTTTTTTTTAAACACTTAATCTGTAATGAGTGAGTAACTCTCAGGTGCACGCACATTGTGTACAGACAGCTCCCCGGGCACTGTGGTCTCGATGTTTCCTCCGGCCTCAGCAGCCAGGTCCACCACCACAGATCCGTCCTTCATGCTCTCTATCATAGGTTTGGTGATAAGGATGGGGGCCCGCTTACCTGACGTGAAAACAAAGTTAATTTTGCATATTCAATATTCATGAAGTTAGGAGGATTCCTAACATCTGAGACACTCCGTTTCCGTACATACCAGGAATGAGTGCGGTGGTGATAACAATGTCCACCTCCTGACACTGTTTGGCAAACAGCTTCATCTCGGCCTCAATGAACTCTTTTGACATCACTTTGGCGTAGCCTCCTTGGCCCTCTCCAGACTCCTTGAAGTCTACCTCCAGCGGCTCGGCACCCAAAGACTTGAACTGATCCAAAGCATCCGCCCTGGAAAAGAGAATGATGAATGGTCCTAAGTTTTTTTGTTTTGTTTGTTTTTGTGTGTGTATGTCAAAGATGTGTGAAACAGAAACAAACCTGGTATCAAAGCCTCGAACTATGGCTCCCATGGCTCTGGCGCTGCCAGCTGCTGCTAGTCCAGCCACTCCCCCTCCAATGATTAGCACCTAATTACACGCAAGATATAACTGAAGTTGAACACTGAGGTATCTTCCAAGCAATGCAAAGCATTTGACACACTTGACCACAGACTAAATTAAGGTTCCTTCAATTGCTCTACAGTCTGGGATCTCATTTGTCATATTTTGCGCTGCGAGAAGCCAGCAGCGTTTCTGGGTGTTGTTGATACGTATATGGCTTTCACTTTGCATAGTAGAGTTTTAATTTAACTTATAGACAATGGTTTTCTGAAGCGTTCCCGAGCCCATGTGGCAATATCCTTTACACAATGATACCAGTTTTTAATGCAGTGTCACCTGGGGGATCGAAGGTCCTGGACACTCAATGTTGGTTTTCGGCCTTGTAGCTTACGTGAGGAGATTTCTCCAGATTCTCTGAACCTTTTGATGATGTTAACTACTGTAGATGATGAAATCCCTAAGTTCCTTGCAATTGAACATTGACAGAGGTTGTTCTTAAACTGCGGGACTATTTGCTTGCATTCATAAAGTGGTGCAACTCACCCCATCATTGCTTGTAAACAACTGAGCCTTTCGGGGTTGCTCCTTTTATACGCAATAATGACATTGACCTGTTTCCAATTAACCCGTTCACCTGTAGAATGTTCTAAATTGGGAAAATTGAGTAATGTTTAAAAACACCCGTCTTTTGTTGCCCCTGCCCCAACTTTTTAGAATTTTGTAATGCATTCAATTTGAATATAGGGTCAAAATCATTTGCAAATCATTGTATTCTTGTTTCTATTTACATTTTACACAACTTCATTAGAATTGGGGTTTGTAAATCCATCCGATGTACAGTTTGCTTTTGTGATACAGTATGTTTTGTGAGAAGTATGCTGCAGACTGCTTGGCCAGGTCACCGCTGGAAATGAGACCACGCCCGCAATGGGTCTTTTACCTGGATAATTAAAGTTTAAATAAAAAAAATAGAGTGCCAATTACGGTACACAACAAATACATTGTACACACACCTTGGCGGGTGGCACTTTCCCAGCTGCAGTGATTTGTCCCGTGAAAAAACGGCCAAAGTTGTTTGCAGCCAGCACAACAGCCTTGTACCTAAAGAGAAGGGGATTGAAATGCATTTAATTTAGTCATTAAGCACTGTACCGTGCAATATGTTAGCAGGGTCCTCAATTTTTTAGTTCTGTTTCTATGGCAGTGGTGTAACCCGAATTTGTATGTAGGTTGAAAGGCAGTGTTGTTTATCACTAACTAACGCAGTAGTAAATTCATAATTAGAGTAAATATTTGTATGAAAAACACTTCAAGGCCATATAAAACAATTAAATGAAAAACAGTAAGTATAGCAGTAATAGAGTGGCTTCTTGTGCCATGTAATGACGTATTCATGTGCCATTTCTAACCCTCTAAGTGTCATATGTCGGGGCCAGCGTAAACTGAGGACCAACTGTATTACAGATATTTAACTACATAACCAGCCACCCTCGAAGCCACAAAGTACCCACCCAGCAATGTTTGCCATGGAGCTGAGGGCATCGTAACCCTGGGCGATGGTGACTCGGGGTACCTGGTCCATAGCCAGGACAGTGGTTTTCTTCTGAGACAGCTTGTCCATCAGCTCGGGGTTTTGAGCTGGGTAGATGAAGCTGATCAAAGTCGCAGCGTCCTTCATCAGCTCCACCTCATGGATGCCCAAGTCGGGGTTGAAAACAGGAGCACGGACCTGGAAGCAGATTGTATGGAAGGGATGAGCAGACCAGATGTGGGAGACAGAAACTCTTTTGCCACCAGAAATGGTGTTTAAATGTCCAGAAAGTCTGTCACTGAGCCAAAAACAATGCTTAATACATCACAGCAATCTCCACATGAATGTAGCTACTTTAGTAAGGGCTCCTAGGCAATGCCTAGGCATCATTGGTATATTATTTGATTGAGTAAGACTGACACTGATAAAAATGAGTGAAAATAATTACAATAAAAGCTGCAAGCTGTGATGAATGGACCCTCTTACCACATTCGTCAGGGAGCCACAAATGGACAATTCGATGCGACGACAGTAAACCTACGCCTATTTGTACTTTTGTATTCACAGTCAATCAAAAAAATTAAGTTAACCACATCTGTTAACTACTCAGTATTAACATTCATGACAAAGGCATAATGTGAAGTTGATTGACATTTTTACAGGTTAGTCACACAAGCGTAAAAATAAGTTAACCGATTTTTTGATAGTGCTAAACTGAAGGCTTGTGCGGCATGCTTATGTTTTGTGTGAATTTAGAAGCATATTTTACCTTAAAAACTAGGGATGCACCAATAACACTTTTTTCAGGCCAAGTACTTGCATTCGAGTACTCGCCGATAGAGTACAGATACTTGATAAATGCCATGTTTTGAAATTTGGGATGAAAATGCCAAATATTGTTCAAAAACAAAAACAGACTTTTC